>NW_005372006.1:89984-102914 GCF_000412655.1 Myotis brandtii | reverse complement strand
TAGACAAAGATCTTATATGCATGTATGCAGTACCTATGGACACAGACAATAGGGTGGCAAGGGCCGGGGGTGGGGTGGGAACTGGGTGGAGGGGAGCTATAGGGGGGGAAAAGAGGGACATCTGTAATAATCTCAACAATAAAGATAAAAAAAAGTAATTTGCAGATAGTTGTATCTAATTGATATCTATGTCTCAGCTTACAAATCACCACAATTGCAGGAAAATTAACAAATTTGCTTTGTCTAGGCAGGTAGATGTCTGTAGCAAACTGAATTTCTGTGAGAGAACCAATAATGTTTAAGAGCCTGGCAATGAAAGATGATGTTGAGCAAAATGGTAGACTCTTGTCTCAAAGTGATAGCCTCTCTAATTCTTTAATGACTTAGGTTCTTTTGTAGTGGTTTATTTATGACAGGTTTCAGTCTCACAATCTAATAACTACTGCTACCTTCTACCCTTTATCAACTTAATCTTCCTTATAAGTACTTGTATTCACCAGGTTAGACTTCATCAATAAGGTATTTGTATCAGAATGAGTAGATTGTCTTTCGTTGCTCATGTTTTCTAATCTGAGAATATGATATCGAAGATTCTAGATCAGGGAATAGGCAAACTACAACCCTCAGGCTAAATCCAGCCCACCATCTGTTTTTGGAAATACAGATTTATTGGAACACAGCATATTCATTCACTTACTTATTGTCTATGGCTGTTTTCATGCTATAATAGCAGAGTTGATCAGTTGTGAGAGAGACTATATGGCTCACAAAGCCTAAAATATTTATTATCAGCTCTTTTATAGCAAGGTTCATCAGTTTCTGACCGTCTAAGGAAGGTAAAAGGTGTGTGTGTGTGTGTGTGTGTGTGTGTGTGTGTGTGTGTGTGTGTGTGTGTGTGTGTGAAATAAAGCCTTACATGGACAGACATTTTAGTGTTTGGAATAAAATGTAATTTCCACATTACTAATGACCTAGACTCCACATTTCTGAAATGAAATTCATGGTTTAAAATGCTTCATTGAACTCAATTTTTCTTATTTACAGTTGCTTGTAATTAATAGTTATTTTGCTCTTATAACTGCTTTTTCCTATTGCAAATAACTAGTTACAGAACTGAAAAATGGAAGGGTTGTCCAAAGACATCATGTGTTAGATGTTTTTGATGTACTGTTTCTTGAAGTCAGGAAGATGCCTTTGCTCACCATCAGTGGCTTCATTTCCTTGGAGGAAATCACCCAGGATACATAATAGCAAGCTCGGTACATTCTTGTTGCTTATTGATTACTTGATAAATTTCAAAGAACAGAAATAATGAAGAAAGATATTTCCATTTGAGATATGAATTAAACAAAACATTTATGATAACATGACCTTAGAAAGTTACCTAATTTCCCTGTGCTTCAGTGACTTTTTCTATAAAATGGAGATAATAAAAGTACACATCTCATGGGGTTATGAGGATAAATGAGATGTTCTATTAAGTGTTTGACAGAATATCTTGCATATAATTAAGGCATAATACATTTAACTTTTATTATTACTGCTATCTCTTCAGCTTCGTAGCTTAAGTCTTCTGCCATATTTTAGCTATACATAACATCATTCATTCCCCCATCTTATTTATTTGTTCCCCTGCTGTTTTAGACTGGGTCCTTTAGAGAAGCACAACTAATCCTATATAATAAAAGGCTAATATGCAATTTGTCTCCTAGACCGGGAGTTCGACCACTCTGCCTTTTTGTATGGTGATTGGAAGTGAAGAGCTTAGAGGCCAACTAATTGGACAATTATCTACAAGTCTGGTGAAATTATCAAGAATGACGACAAAGGTGGCAATGAAGAGTTGGTGAGTCTTATGCTAAATATTTCATGAAGTTCTCATTCTTCTTTGAATGTGCCATGATTTTCTTGTTTCTGGGACTTGCACATACTATTTCTGTTTGGAATATTCTTTCTCCTCTTCTCTGTTTGGAAATTTTCATTCATTCTTCCAGTTTAGATGCCACTTTCTTGAAAAACCTCTACTGATTTTCCCCATATAGGTTGCTTTTCCTTTGTGATTTCAACACATTTCATAACTTCTTCTATTGTGACACTTAACCAAATTATAGAGGAAGCTTTATTTAAAAATCTGCCTCTTCATGTACACTGTGATGTCCCATAATGCAGAGAACATCTTGTGCATCTTTGTTTCAATTCAATAAACATTTGCCAAGTGAATGCTTTCTTATTAAAATATGAGCAAATTCAGGGCATTTTTGTATACCTGGTTCATATTACAGTGTACAGAAAAAGTAGAGTCCCAATAAATACTGATTGAATAAGTTCTATTACTATTTTCTACAAACCCCCCCCCCCCCCCCCCAGGATTCATTGACAGTAATTATTTTCAAGTGTCCATAGTAGTTAAATACTTGGTAGCATGAGCAAACCCAGTTAACATATGATTACAATAAAATATGGATCATATTTGAACTTTTCTGTCTACAAATGTTTAAGCCATACCAGCTGACTCATACAAGGTAAATGGAAAGTTGGGCTGAAGTGAACATTTACAGTTAAACTTTAGGAGAGACTTGGAGGGATTTAGATTCAAAGGTTGGGTTGGTTTGCATTGGAAATATGCTTGGAATTTATTGCAGCTGCTCAAGGATAGCCTGGAGGTGTACAGATTGTGGAGCGACAGCTGCTTTGTGAGCAATTAAATTGAGGTAACTCTCCTTAGTGGTCAAATTTTCCTTATCGGGGAGCACTTTTGTTTTTAAAAGTTTATATGGCAATATCCTAACCCCGTGGTCGGCAAACTGCGGCTCGCGAGCCACATGCGGCTCTTTGGCCCCTTGAGTGTGGCTCTTCCTAAGCCTTAGGAGTACCCTAATTAAGTTAATAACAATGTACCTACCTAAATAGTTTAAGTTTAAAAAATTTGGCTCTCAAAAGAAATTTCAATCGTTGTACTGTTGATATTTGGCTCTGTTGACTAATGAGTTTGCCGACCACTGTCCTAACCAATTCCTTCAGAGAAAGCTCACTAAAGGATTATTTGTGTTGCTTATATCAGAATTCCAAGCTTGCTTGTGCATGAGAATCATCTGTGAAGCTTTTTTCTTTCAGACAAAGAAACCCAGGCTGCATCTCCAGAGGTTCTGAGTCAACAAGCGTTTTTATAAAGCTTCACAGGTAGTCAAATTTCAGTGAAGGATTTCATTGTGAATTATTTCTTCTTTGAAATACAACACTAGCTGAAATCTTTTGTGCTTATTAAATTATATCAGTTCCCCCTTTCAAGACCCCCCAGTGGATGCCTGGAAACACTGACAGTACTGAACCCTATATATACTATGTTTTTTCCTATACATACATATCGATGATAAAGTTTAATTTATAATTTAGGCACAGTGAGAGATTAACAAGAGTAACTAATAATAAATAGAACAATTATAACAATATACTGTAATAAAAGTTATGTGAAAGTGATCTCTCTCTCTCTCTGATAATCGATCTGATAACTGAGATGGTTACCAAGTGACTAACAGGCAGGAAGTGTAGACAGCATTAGAAACATTGGGCAAAGGGATGATTCCTATCTGGTTGGGATGGAGAGGGATGGCGTGAGATTTTGTCACTCAGAACAGTGCACAATTTAAAATTTGTAAATTACTTATTTCTGGAATTTTCCATTTAATATTTTTGGATTGAGGTTGATGGCAGGTAACTGAAACTGTGGAAAATGAAACCACGAGTAAGGGTGGACTACTGTATTTTAAAATTGCAAGTTTAAAAGAAATCTTTTGTGTGAAGGTCCCTATTACGTATGATTAATCCATTAGAAAGAAAGATTTTGCTTTCTGTAGTGCTGTCCAGGTCAAACATGTTCATTTATGTGGACAAACTCCCTGAGTTTCAGTTCTTGAACTTCCTGACGAAGCTGTTGATGATGATCCTGTATTGAGGTAAAGGCTGAAGAACATGTGTGCTGAGGAAGAGAGGCAATACACAGCTCTTGACCTTCATATGAAAAAAAAATCATACACAATTTCTAAGTAATATGGAAAACATTAAAATTTTTCAGATTTAAAGCACTTTATCACTTATTTTAATCTTTTTTTAACCTCAGGAAGTACTGCTAATGTTACCCACAGAATGTGAGATAAATTTTGCATTCTGTGCTAACACATCATAGATAAAAAACAGTGCTATGCCACTCTGACAGCATGTTTCCTTTGTATCTTTTTAACATATACTTAACCAGCTTCTATTTTATTTTACCTTAACTTTTTCCTAACTTCTACATAAGCTTTTTCTTTTTGAAGATAGAGGAGTCTTTTCATATCTGGTACCTTTTCCTCATTTTCTAATTTATAAGGACACTTTATAGCAGGTCTTTCTTTCTTTCTTTCTTTCTTTCTTTCTTTCTTTCTTTCTCTCTTTTTTTCTTACTTTCTTACTTTCTTTTGTTCTTCTTTCTTTCTTTTAATATGTATTGAGAGCAGAACCATGCCCGTTTGCTGAACACCAACTTTAAAAAAGACCTAGGTTACACTTGACCCTCTGCTATCCACACTCTGATCTTACTCAATCTCTTAGATACTCCATTTCCACACCATTAACATCCTTATTGATGGCAATTATTGGGCTCCCTGGAGCTGTGGGAAGGAAGATACATCCAGATGTCTGCATAGTAGGTCCCTGATGTCCTTGAGTTTCTTTTCTTTCTTTCTTTTTTTTTTTTGTAAAGGATCCTTAGAAATCTAGTTTCATCCATGGCAGTTGGATTCTTGGTCTTGTTCCTATAGCCTCCAAATCATTTGCAAATTATGAAACTTTCAAAATATGCCCTAGTGTTGTGTATTAAGGTTATAGCAAGAAGTAAGAAATTTTTATAAAAGAATCAAACTGATCACAGCTCAATCCTTTGTCTCCAATTTAAAGAAACTACCTTACATTAGGCCATAGCCTATTTTCAATCAAGGGGAAGCCATTTTACAAAAATTATCAACTGCACTGCCCTCTACTCCCAAATATACTCAAACACAGTCCTACAAACTCACTTTCTATTTGGTCAATAGCAGCTCTAATCCTTAGTGTACCTTTATCCTTTGTTATTTGCATTTAACAGACATTGGTCACTGTGTACAAAATGGTCTTTGGTTTCTTCCTTAATGACTCAGTGTCCTCCTAATATAAGGCTTCGCTATGTCTGTCTTATTTTAATGGCCCTTCTAATTCATCTCACATGATGCTGCTGGAGTATCTTTTCCTTCACTCCGACTCAGTGAGGTTTGCTGAATCCAGGCCACATTTCTTGCCTGACATAAAGCTCTCTGAGACCTTTCATCTCTTCTACTCTGTCGATCACTATCAGCTGCTACTCTCCGATGTGAGTCTTCCACCCCCATGGCACGCCAGATTGGTCCATATTTCACTACCTTCAGGAAGATGCCTCACTACCATTTTATTTGTGCTGGTCACAGGTAGAATCCAGGCTTTTCCTCATCTGCCTCTACACATTTTAGGAACACATTTATGTCCTGCATTTGAACATGTACCGTAAAGTTTCAACTCTTCTCAGAAAGGTTTTCTTTCCCACCAAAAAAAGCCACAAGTATTTTTGTTACTTTTTACCTGATGAATATCTGCTGTCTTTTATTTTCATTTGGACGACTACGCCTTATTTATTGTCTGCCTTGTTTCAAGAGGTTTTAAGACAACATTTCTGTGAAACTTTCGCCATAGCAATGAGTCTGTAGGTCATTTAAGAGCAGAAAATATGGTTTTTGAGACGGAAAACCAGATTTGGGTCTCAGCTTTGCAATTTACCAGCTATGACTGGAGGAAAATTATTTAAAGCTGTTTTTTTTTTTGTTTTTTTTTTTTTGCTTGGTGGTTGGTTTTAATCTCTAAAATGAGGACAGTAATATTGGCCCTATCCAAACTAGCACACAGCATTATTATATATAGCAAATTGAAACTTTATAATTGAAAAGACTTTGTAAATGGAGATAGTCTATACACACTTAAAATATATTAGTTTTAACTTCCTTGTATCTGCCAAAGTGCTAGCAAAATTGTAACCCCTGAGTAGGATTTACTATAAACTCACAGAATTGGATTAACGTAATATTAGTTGGTGTCTTTGATATGCTAACACAGATGCATGCAATTATAGCAAACTCATTCCAACTATTAGGGTTTATTTTATTAGAAAGACACAAAGGAGTGAATATTAGATGCTATTCAAATTTAACTGAACCATTCATAATAATATGGTGTACTCCTATTGGTCTTGTGTTATGAAGTAAGCATTGAGGTTCCTACTACTCTAACATAGTAGTTGCTCACTTGGATTGCTAGTGGGAAATCCGACTTCCTCTGTGTGACAATTGGACAAGCAAAGGTATAAACTGATTCAGCCTTGATGATTTAGTAATTTTCATGATGCTTTCCTCTGCATGATATAATTCTTTTCATAAGAAATCACTGCAAAGTAATAAAAATTGTATGTGTTTGCAACTAGTATGTACAAGGAGTGAGAATAAATCCTACATAAAGTTCTCAGTGGAATCCCAGCCTTTGATCATGCCACCAATGCTTTAATTTTAAAAGTGTGTCAAGATGATTAGATCTTGGTGCCAGGCATAATACAGACTTGAAAGCTGCCATGAATTCTGCTACTTAGGCAGAATATCTTCCTCTGAAGCACTAATTGACAATGAAGTTGAATGTTAAATAAGAAAGTTTAAGATAAAATCAAGAAGAATAAGAGTTATTTGGAATGCTGTCAAACACACTGTGGACTTTATTAGGCACCAGATCTTGACCCAAATTAGGAAATAGTGAAAAATTAAGACCTAGACTTAATAGAAGTCCCATATATAACTTCAAATAGTTTTATACTTATTCCCCTCACATATTTAATGTTAAATAAAAATGAGCAATGATGTTTCAAAATTCCATTAGTATGTCTGAATTAAAGAGAATTTTTTTAATGGAGCAAGAATTCTGTGAGAATAGTGGATCAACATAAGACAATTGTTATATCTCAAATAGGGTGGACCAAAATGTTGCCATAAGGCCAACACCACCACTACCACCCACAACACAGTATAAAATACAATTAGAGCTGACTTCCTTAAAAAATCATCAAATTCTTTCATCAAAAGAATTAGACTTTCATTAAAATCTTAAAATAGAAGCTATATGCCTACTTCTTGTTGATTCAACCCTTCCTCTGCTTCTGGTGTCCCTTGCCCCCAGTGATTGCTCACTTCACCTCCCTTGTCCAGGAGTCAAACAGTTTCTCTCATTGTCTCCATTTTCCTAGGGGCCTGCGAGGTGACTAATTGCCAATTTTCAGACTCTACAATGGGCTATTCAATTATTGTGTTACTATCCCTCTTCATCCTTTTAGACCAGCGGTTCTCAACCTGTGGGTCACGACCCCTTTGGGGGTCGAATGACCCTTTTACAGGGGTCGCCTAAGACCATCGGAAAACACATATATAATTACATATTGTTTTTGTGATTAATCACTATGCTTTAACTATGTTCAATTTGTAACAATGAAAATACATCCTGCATATCAGATATTTACATTACAATTCATAACAGTAGCAAAATTACAGTTATAAAGTAGCAACGAAAATAATTTTGTGGTTGGGGGTCACCACAACATGAGGAACTGTATTAAAGGGTCGCGGCATTAGGAAGGTTGAGAACCAATGTTTTAGACCATTTGCTTTTCAGTAGGATCTTTTTATTGTATGATGGTAATAATAATAATAATAATAATAATAAAACAAAAATAATAGCTAATTTAGTGGCATTTACTACATGGCAAGCATTATTATAAACACCTTAAACATACTGGCACATTTAATGTGTATACCAATTCGATGACTTATGTACCATTATTATATCCATTTTATAGGCCATGAAGCTGAAGCACTGTGATGTCAGGTGGGTCATTAACTGGGAAGTGGTTTTGAAACCAGACAGTTTAACTCCACAGTCCCTACTCTGAACCACTGAGCTATCCTGTTTAAATGTATGTGTGTGTGGGGGGGGAGGATATACAGCTTATAATGGGTACACTTGTGCGTTAGAGTCAGAAATACCTATTCAAATCCTGTCTCTGCCTCTTACTGGTTGTGTGGCTTGGGTATGATATTAAATTTCTCTGAAATTAATGTTCTAAGGTGTAGAATTATGACAAGTGTACTTATATAAAAAGTCTACCGTAGAAGTAGATAAATTAATGCATATAAAACACCTACCACCAAAGTATAAAGCATTCTTTACATGTTTGAGTGTGTGGCTGAGTGGAAGTGGGGAAGATATTTTTTTTTAAAAAAAATATATTCGCAGCTTTTTTTACAGAGAGGAAGGGAGAGAGATAGAGAGTTAGAAACATCGATGAGAGAGAAACATCGATCAGCTGCCTCCTGCACATCTCCTACTGGGGATGTGCCCGCAACCCAGGTACATGCCCTTGACTGGAATCGAACCTGGGACCCTTCAGTCCGCAGGCCGACGCTCTATCCACTGAGCCAAACCGGTTTCGGCTGGGAAGATATTTTTTGTATAAAGGGATTTTGCGCAGCTACTCAGCTGGCCTTCTCAGCCTGGGTATAGAGTAGGCGAAAGTGGAACACTTGTAACAGCAGCATCAGATGGGTCAGCCAGTGCTTGTCAGTAAGAATTAGGCGAAGGTCAAGGGCACTGGGAATCCAAGAGGCAGAAGCAACAGTTACCATTCCTACAGACCAGAGGATACACCAATTACAATGTGCATGAGACCCTCTTATTGACATGCATTTGTTGCTAGACAGTTTTTAGAAGGAGATGAACTTATCAAGCAGAGTTTTTTAAAAAGAGGTTGTGTTCTAAAACACAAATATAAGATATTCTTTCTCTATAAGTTTAAAATTTATACTTACATAGACTATAGAAACCACTGCAAATGTTTTGAACTGTCTTTATATTTGATATTAGCTAGAAAGTGAATTATAATTTTTATGCTTTATATGTTCCTCAGCATACAAAATTTGATCTTGGTTTTACCTTGTGTGATAAATTCTTTTTTAACTTTACATGCTAAAAGCAAAATCTGTTAAGAAGCTCTGTTCATTCTAATTTTGTAAACATCAGAAAAGATGTTGCATGTAACAGATTGTCACATGCAAAAAAAATGTCAAGAAATTTACATTAGCTAATGGTGCCATGAAGACTGAACTCAGAGAAAACAATTACTTCCCAAGTATTGGTTACTGAGCTAATAATACTTAAAATGTTTGTTTTTCAAAACCAAACTGTAATAGACAAAATGAGTCTTATTATTTTAAAGATTATTTTGAAAGAGCATAAAGAACATTTTGTACCTGATACATGTCATTAATAGTTTACATTAGCTTCCCATATAAGGGAAGATACTATCCTACTTTATAAATAGGTCTTTGGGAAAATTGCTTCTTCCCTGTGGTTAAACAATCTGACATACATTTTTAATGTAGGGATAGTCTAAGGCAATTTGAAAGCTAACCCATGTTAGATTGTAACATGCCAAACCCCTAAAATAACAAAGACTTCATCATTGATGGTCTTTTAAAGACCCATTAAGTTTGGCCTCCATAATTTATGGAATACATAGAGAAACTAGGAAGTGTACTAAAAAAAAAACCAAATAATATTTCTCAAGAGTTATAAAGCAGATAATAGCTAAGTGGGATAAAATGTCATATAGGAAAGAATATTTAGGTATAAATTCTAAGAAATGTAAATTATAAGAGGCAGGTGACAGTGATTACCAGCTCCATTCATCCCTAATTCATTAAGGATGGAAAAGGAAGTGGTTTGAAATTGCAGTAGGAGAGATTTAGGTTAGATATCAGAAAGAACTTCCTAACTATGAGAGTTGCTGATCACTGAATAAAGGATATGTTACATTCTTAAAGAGTTCCCTGTGTTATCGGTGGGGAGATCTCCATGTTTCCACTGGTTGCTAGTGGAAGTGGGCTTCTTGTGATATTCCGAGAAAAGGAATTTTCTGAGACTCTTACAGGAGTGGGAAATTGTAGAAAGCTTTATTTCTGTAGAATCAAACCCCTGAGTTTCCAAGGTCCCATTTCCCTCAGTACCACCATAGAAGAAGTTTCATTTTGCTTTCAGCAGAGCTAAAATCAAAGCCAGTGTCCAGAGTTTCTGTCCATGTGAGGGGATAGTCCAATCCAGCATCAGGCTAGCTTACTCTGTGTTTCCTGCTGTAGTCCCTCAGTCCATTGCATGTGGGGTCTGCATGGCCCATGGCTGTGGAGGGAACATGGGCAGGAGCAAAGCCAAAGGAACCAGAGAGCCGAGAGAGAGAGAGAGAGAGAGAGAGAGAGAGAGATCCTTTGTCTGTGGGATTGTGTTCCCAAATTTCGTGGGCTTGCAATGGCCCTGCCTACTCTAGCCAGTCCATGGTTCCCCAGGCTTGACTGGAAGTCACTTTCCCTTTGTCACCCTGACTCATTGTGCATGTGCCATCTTCCCCTTTGTTGGACTCTTTCCCCCAGTGACCTGCGGGGCATGAGCCAGTGGTTCCCTGGAGAGTGTGAACATGCAGCTTCCTGGTGAAGCTGCCCAAATGGCCATGCTTATCATGTCTGGCCTCCCTTTTGCTCCTTTCCTATTATTAATACTTAGCTAACTACAATGGTATCACTTATAGACATTTGAGAATGGGATATAAACTTGTTCCTTCAGGATGATTTAAAAGCAGACCCAACCAATCATAGTAACACTGATAAGATTGTATTCTGTAGTTTTTTTTTTTTAGATTCATCAATGAAAATTGATCTGTGTGTGTGTGTGTGTTTAAAGGTGAATAATGTAATTCATGTCAACTTGTAAAAACATTTTTTGAGTTTATTGAGCCAAACCGATGACAATTGCCGGAAAGTAAAATTTCAACAGATTGAGAAAATGCTTAGGAAAATAACAGCTTTACCACTTATTTAATACATTAGAACCAAATGGTAAGACATAAGGGGGTTACATGAAATTCACTGGTGATATATTAGGGAGGTGAGAGAAAGCAAAGCAGGGGAGGGAGGTTCTGGGATTGGATGAAAAGCAAAATGAATAGACACATACTTCTTTTTCATAGGTGGGCATAGATAGTTAACAGTGAGCAATTAACATGATAACAATAACAACTAGGGGACGTGTAGTCTCCACACGGTTGTGCTTTGAGGGCTCTGGAAAAAATAAAATTACTTTGTTATTCCAAAGGAATATTTTCAGGTATATTATCCTGTATGCAAAAGGTGCTTTTAGTTAGTTAAAAAGTTTTAATTTCAGACCATTTTATGTGGTTACTTTCAGTCTCTGAGTTTGTAAGTCTCACCGCAGGCCTCCCCTGAGCTTGTCAGGTTTAGTAAGTGGCCCTTTTTTGTCCACACTCATGATCACAAAATAAAGCAGTGGATTCCACGGTACAGTGACAAAGTTATGTGGAATAATAAAACTCAGATGCCTTGTGAAGATGGAGAGAGATAAAAGAAAGACAGAAATACTTAGTTTATGGAAACTATGTACTATCCTTGAATTTATTTTAAATGAGATAGTGCACTGATAGGGCCAATCTTTTTTATGAAAATCAGAAAAATATTGCCACATGAATCTGCCCTCTTTGCTCTGACTTGAAAATATCATTTAAAAACTACAAATTTGTAAATGAAACAAAAAATTAGAATAATTCTTAAAATAAAATGTCAGGGTGCTAAATATATCAGTTCAAACTCAGCTCTTCCACTTCCCTTGCGTCTAGTTAAGGAAACAAAAACTAGGGAAGCTGAGTGGATTGTTTAGGTTCACTTGTTAGTGGCAAAGCCTGGGTTGAACTTCAGCAGCAGCTACGGCACACTGCCCAGGTGCCTCTCCCACCTGTCCCACTTTGATGGGCTCATTCTGTCTGTTGACAGCTGAGAGTGTTGGTTGCTGAGACAAACAGCCAGTTTCCTCTCCAAGAATTCCTTCTTTCTGTAGGTGTTGTCCTCTGCCAAAGGGAGTGGCCTTGCCCACGTCTGTGCCTCCTCCCTAGGCACAGCCTGCAACTGAACGGATTTGGGGTGGAGGAAATGCAAAGGACCAGCCTCAATTCAGGACAACTCAAAAGGGCCATTCCAGCTCCTGAGCTCCACCCGGGATCAGTTTGTTTCAATTGCAGTTCAATTTCTCCATCTGCCCAGTCCTGGTTCTTCTACTTCACTTATGAAAGGCACAAGGAGCTTTCTGGATGCCTGTGTTTCTTTCTGTGCTATCACTGTTGTGGAAGAAGATAAAAGAAGGAAGCAGTTACTGGTAAGGGTTAAAATTGAAAGTAAAGTATAGATAGAGAAGGCAAAAAGAGGAAGTGAAGCCAAACTACTTCCTTTTTCCTTCATCTCAAGCTCCAAGATGAGCAGATGGACCCAAACTTCTTCCTGATTGGAAGGTGATCTTCTGACTTCAGTGTCTCCTGTATATTGTCTCACCTCCTAATTCATTTCTTTTTCTCTACTCATCCTTCAAATTTATGTGAACTATCAGGTAATGGGGACATGTTCAATAGTTAGTTTTGAATTGTAAATGAGGAGTTAGACTTTCTAGTCCTAAGATGATCATGACCTCAGCTTTTGTTCTGATCTAATTCTACTTTTGGAAAGATCCTATGAACACATCCTCTGTACTCACAGCAACCAGCCAACAATGCCCCATGCATCTGTGCTTAGGGTTACTTTACATCCTGAATGCTGAGCATCTTGGTTATGACAACAGCTATGCTAATAGTGTCTAGAGAGGTAGCCACTAGTCACACGTGGTCATGTAAATTTAATGACAATTAAGTGGGGTTTTTTAAAATTCTTTATTGTTGAGAGTATTACCTATGTTCCCTTTTCCCCCATTGTC
>NW_005372006.1:71089-89599 GCF_000412655.1 Myotis brandtii | reverse complement strand
ACCCAGGCCTTCACCCCTGTATTGTTTGTGTCCATTGGTTATGCTTATCTATAATAATAAAAGCATAATATGCTAATTAGACCAGACGTCCTTCTGGACGTCCTTTCGGACAAAGCTGAGGCTGCGAGTTTTGTGCAACGGGCCTCTAGTATACATATAAGTTCTTTGGTTGATCTCTTACCACCACCACCATCCCTGCTGCCCACCCTCCCCTGCCTTCCCTCTGAGGTTTGATGATGTATTTGATGCTTCTCTATCTCTGTATCTATTTTTGTTCATCAGTTTATGTTGTTAATTATATTCCACAAATGAGTGAGATCATGTGATACTCATTTTTCTCTGACTGGCTTATTTTGCTTAGCATAATGCTCTCCAGGTCCATCCATGCTGTTGCAAATGGTAAGAGTTATTTCTTTTTTACATTAGCATAGTACGCCATTTGTTTGATGCTTGGCTGTTTGTATGTCACCAAAGGTGACACCATCAGAGAAATTCATGGCTCTGTCTGGTTGGGTGAAGGATACCTAGAGTAGACCACAGGGCCCATTGTACTCTGAGAAGGATTCTTTCTGGAAAGCCTTCTAACCCAGGTCCTTTTCCAGTGTCTGATGGATGGCAGGGACTAGTTGTAAAAAAAAAAAAAAAGTTTGTTAATTAAATTAAATAGATGAAATTAATTTAAAAAAAAAAACCCTCAAAACTTCCTCAGTTGCACTAGCCTCACTTCAAGGATTCAATAGCTACATGTGGCTAGTGTCTACCATATTGGGCAATTCAGACATAGACCATTTCCACACTACAGAAATTTCTATTTGACAGCACTGTTACATGTGAAATCTTTAGAGTATGGTTCTGACCATATTTTTTCCTACGTGGACAGAAGTGATTTGGGGTGACACATTTGGAGTAAAGATCAAGCCAAGTTTTAGGCTCTGTCAGCTTCATAAACAATTCAGCTTCCGTGATCAGTTAGAAAGTCTGTAGTCTTTACTGTGTCCTAATCATGTTAGTTTCAAAATGACCTTTGTCCATTCTTTTTCCATTTCATTGCCACCATTCTTAATAATCATGACAATACTGACAATTAAAAGCTACTTAGTTTTTTCTATGTACCAGATACTATGTGCTTCTTCTATATCATCTCATTTAATTCTCATAACAATTTCATGAGGCCCACCTCATTTTATAGATGGGAATCTTGGAGTAATCAAGTGTCTTTCCCAAGGCAAACAGTTGGTAAGTGGCAGAGCCAGGGTTTAAATCAATATTTGTCTGATCCAAGAGCCAATCAACTGTTAAATTACACTGCCTTCATCATCACAGACTTAGGTGGCTAGAAAACATCTGGCTGTTTACTTGTTCTTATTTTCTTCCACTTACGGTTCAGACTGGGTACTATTGTTAGACTAATTTTTCCTAAATTTCATCTATCTCCTAAAAAATCATAATGTCTCTATTTTGTTCTGGCTTTTTATTTAACTGAGTTTTATTGTTTTAGTTTTATAATTCATAAAAGTGTATAATATATTTCAAAATGCATAACTGATGACTTTTGTTTTTAAGAAATATATTTATGTTATTACTATTGTATATAATTGATCATGGCCAGACTTTTAGAGTCCTCTATTTCTACATTCAGCTGACTTAAACTTATAGTTCATCTTTTTGTTTTAATAAGCATCTTCTGCTTTTAATCTTATATTTCAAGAATGTGATTATTTTTAGAGTACATGCTGGGCTGCACAATTATTTATTTAATCTCATATTCCCTTCAATTGCCTACTGACATTTTGCACTTATTAATGAGTTTAATAAACACCTACTGGTTGACTGAAATAAATTTAAATTATGCTTCTAAATTCCACTAGCAAGAAAGAAGGCTAGAAATATTATTTTATGGGAAATACAAAATGACCAGTCTTTTGTCAAATAAATATTGAGATTTCGATATCAAGTACATCTTTTGAGAACAATTGTTTTGAGATAATCTGTATGTTACACAATATAAGCTTCCTTTAGCACTTAACACATCAGGAAATATATTTTATTTACAACTCTGGCTGTAAAGTGTCCAATTGTTGGCAAATATACTTTCAACAAGTATATTGAATATACTTTCAAGCCTTGGAAGAAATTACATCAAAATTAATAGAAGTGTATTTTATTTACAACTCTGGCTGTAAAGTGTCCAATTGCTGGCAAATATACTTTCAACATCGTATAAGCCTTGGAAGAAATTACATCAAAATTAATAGAAGTACAACTAAACTTTGGCTTCTCCCTAGAAGAAGCTTTGGAAAATGCATTAATTCCCCAAGAATGTCAGCCTTAAATATAGCTAATGGAAGGGTGGGTTTACATATGAGAGGAAAGGGAGGGAAGATGCAAGAGAGTAGATATTGAGCTGTCTTTTAGAAAAGACAGTGTTCTATTGGAAGTACACTGACTTGAGTTTGGAGTCAATTTTGGGATTTGAGTCCATTTTTTGCTGCTTACTGTGTCCTCTGAAAGTCTTTTATCCTCTCTGATCTTCATCCTTCTCATCTGTAAAATGTGAACAATGGTAACTGTCGAGGAAAAATTAATGACTCCCCGCACCCCCAAAGATGTCCATGTTCTGATCGCTGGAATCTGTGAATGGGTTATGTAACACAATGAAAGAGGCTTTGCAGATGTGATTAAAGATATGCACCTTGAGATGGGGAGGTCATCTTGGATTATTCAAGGGGGTCCATTCTAATCACACTAGCCCTTAAAAGCAGTAAACCTTTGCAGGCGGAAATCAGAAAGATGACAGAGGAGGTAGGAAAGTTTTGAAATGTGAGAGGGACTCACTCTAATGTGGCTGGCTTTGATGGAGGGAAGAGGCCATGAGCCAGGGATTGGGGCAGCCACTAGAAGCTGGAATGGCTCTTCATTGACAGCCAGCAAGGAAATGAGGACCTTGGTCCCACAATTGCAAGCAACTAAATTCTGTCCACAACCTGACTGAACAAGGAAACAGATTCTCCTCTAGAGCCACCAGAAAGAAACAGCCCTGACGACATCTTGATTTTAGCCCCGTGAGGCTCTTTTTGGATGTCTTACCTTTAGAACTGTAAGATAATGAATTTGTGTTATCTAACTCACTAAATTTGTGGCCATTTGTTATACACAATAGAAAATCACACAATGATGCTATTCCATCTGCCTTATGGGGTTGTTGTGAGATAATGTGTATAAAAATGCATTGTGCATTGTAAAGCAGTATACGCAGGCTAACTGTTATCATGAATGTTCTCAGCATTATCAGGCTCTATCCTGCTTTTGAATTGCCAACTTTTAAAATGACAGTCTTGCCCTGACCGGTTTGGCTCAGTGGATAGAGCGTCAGCCTGTGGACTGAAGGGTCCCAGGTTCAATTTCAGTCAAGGGCATGTACCTTGGTTGTGGGCACATCCCCAGTAGGAGGTGTGCAGGAGGTCGGTTGTGGGCACATCCCCAGTAGGGGGTATGCAGGAGGCAGCTGATCAATGTTTCTCTCTCATCAATGTTTCTAACTCTCCATCCCTCTTTCTCTCTGTAAAAAATCAATAAAATATATTTTAAAAAATAAACATAAAATAAAACGACAGTCTTAGAAAAGAATAACTTGCATCTACTCTGTGCAAGACATTCAGCATATGGTATATCATTTCATCTGTACCATGACCCTATGAAGTAGAAAGCATTATGCCATATGAGGGACCTGACCAGAGATGTGACTCTGTTGGATTTTATAAGATTTATATATCTATTTTATAATTAAAAGTGTTTTAATGTTTAAATTTTTTATTGAGAAATGATTGGCATATAGCATTATGTGAATTTCAGGTAAGAGTTCTATTTCCAAAGGTTTATCTACTTTCAGGAAACAATCAGCATAGGAAAAGTTTAAAAATGTAGTTCCAGTGACAAAGTACTAGGAGAACTGATTTTAAGTTTTTCTTTTCTCTGATGTGATCACTAAAGAAGAAAATTAAAACCGAAGTTATCAGAGAGAAACAGGTGCAGCACTTGAAGTGATTAAATGTAAGCTATTATTCAGAGTGGTGTTCATGAGAATATGCACAGTTTACCTTTACATCCTGGCTTGGAAGATCCCTCCTGCTGCACTGTGGGCTGTGATCAGACACAGGTCCCAGTGAGCTGTCTGCCCTGTGCACACTCTGTGTGATGAGAAATTTAAAGAAGAATGCTCAGTGTGAAGGGGAGGCTTAAGGTACATGGCTTTGAATCCCGAAATCCCAAAAATATCTCCATGGAAGAAAATGCTCTTTGAAAATTAATTGAAGACGTTCAGCCTCATGCTTGGAAATAGTAAACCAAACAGCCTCAGACTTCAGTCATGTTGTTTCATGTAGTCAGAGAAATTGCTGTCAAGGGAGAGATGCTGCTAGAAATGGCAGGTCATAGGAAGGTAAGCAAATATTCTGTGTTATTTAATGATTTTTGATGCTATTAATGTCAGTGTTCTGAAATTTCTAGTAATTATTTGAGTCACTGCACTCTTGTTCTTCAACTCTCTGATGCAATGTGCTTGTCTAAGTTTAGGGATATAGATTTTGGAAAGTTTGCGGAAAAATTTTCTTGACTGGACAAAGTTAAAGAAAACATACCCATACACATGTGACCATAATTCCAGGGCTGACCTTAGCAAAAGTTCTGAAGTGTAGGCAGATTTTTTTCCAGGACTTTGCACTTCTCTATTCTCTGCTCTTTCCTCCATTTCAAACTCTTCCACTCCCAGGCCCCCAAACACTCTTATGTTATCCTCATCCTTCACAATATTTAATAAGCTGATTTACCATTCTGTATTCTTGACATACTTAAGGGTATTTGCAATTTAATGGAGACCTTGGTAGGTGCGGTTATTCAAATGAAAGAATTTATAATGGAAACACTGCAGAATTTATTTTAAAGTCTCCTTAGACTAGAGTGTCTCAAAACACTCTTTAGTATCCAGTTGCCCATTTCATCGCAGTATTGTCCCTTTCTCAGCCCAGTGGCTTAGTGTAGATGCAGCAAAACATCCTGGGCACTGGTTGCTTGTTGTTCAATAAAGTCCACCGATATTTAGTGGGTTCTAGTTATACTCAACGTCTCACTATGGCTGTGAGTTATAAAAACAGATATGATCAAACTCATATTCATTAAATATTTAAATCCATATTCACAGTTAGTCCCACAAAAATTACACTATTATAAGAAATATGGCAGAAATACTGTATCAACTTCCTTAAGTCACTATTTCCTGCAAAGCATATTATACCCATAAGCATGACACTGACTATAAAGTTGATGCTAATGGTAAATACACATCTGTTGAATAGACCATCCCTTAAACAAACACCTGGGCTTTGTACCCTGGAATAAAACACATGGGAGTCTGAGGGAAGAACAACTTTCCTTTACCCTTTCTGGCTGGTCTAATGATCAAATAGACATTAGATAAATTAACAAGAGAAAATAATCAAATTTAATACATACATATGTATGGGAACCTCACATGCATGCGGGGTTCTGAGATAGAAAGGGGGATTGAGGTATATAAGACTTTCTGATCTAGAGATGAGATAATGCACCTCGGGGACTTTAAAGGATTATTGCAGGATGATAAGAAGAGCAGATGTTCAGTAAACACAAATTTTTCCTGCCATATAGGTGGATCAAAAGGTTATCTCCTATTATGAGCAAGGCCCTTAATTCAAGTTCTTCTATGCAAAGGGAGGGGCAGAAGTTTCTCGTGAGCCTGAAGCTAATATTGCCTTTAGCTCAAAACAAATTTGTATTCTACAGAAGCACATCTTTGAGTGGCTTGTTTTGAATCCCCATGCTTCTCTCTTCTGAAACTTCCCTGGACGTTTCACATTCCAGAAGTTGGGTTGGTAGATTGTTCTATATCTCATTAGACCAGGCTCAGTCTTGAGAGAAGTTCAGTTCAGTTAAACAGTTATGTCACATTCCAGATGGACTCGAAAGTTAAGCCTATGGTGAAAGCAAGCAATGCAGTATTTAATAAGAGGCATGTCTATAAAAACAAGAAAAACAAAGGTTAAGCTTGAAGTGGGCTATAATCTTGGTTTCTGAGTTCTGAAAGCAGCTGACAAGAAGATTTCTAGATATCTGTCTCAAATCAACTTCAGATAGGGTGAAGGCAGGCAGTTACAGTCTGATATATCCTCCTAGTCTGCAATTTGAATGCCTCTGGTGATCTCTGCAACAGACACGAAGATTGTCTATATATGAGCTATTGTGGTGATTTCTTTGAAGTGTATATCCAGTTGTCCAACTTTAGCTTGTGTGGCCTTGGAAAAAGGGCCATTTTTAAAAAAATGTATATTTTTTTATTGATTTCAGAGAGGAAGGGAGAGGGAGAGAGATAGAAACATCAATGATGAGAGAGAATTATTGATCAGCTGCCACCAGCACGCCCCCTACAGGAGATTGAGCCTGCAACCCTGGGAATCAAACAGCGATGTCCTGATTCATAGATTGACCCTCAACCATTGAGCCACATGGGCAAGCAGGTTTTTTGTGTTTTTTTGAGACTGTTTATTTTCTGTCTGCCTATTTCCATTTTGTTTAATAGTTTGTGGATGAACAGCTTAAGACCACTCAGTGGTTGTTCCTATGTGGTCAGTGGCCTGAACAGTGGGGGTTGCAGAGTGGCAGGCTGATGCTCTAGTCTTCAGTAGGGAATTGCAGGACAGGCACAGGGGGCACCTGCACCTTCAGACAGCCTGCGACCTCAGGCTGAATAGCAGTGGACTCCGGAGCTGGAGCAGTCCATTCACCCTGAAATTCCTTCATGGTCACAGCCTTTTCAGCAGTGGCCTGCTCTTCCTTTTCAATCTCTTGAGCGTCTCTGTAGAAGTAGAGACAGACATGACCTTCCCGTGGGTGTTCATGGGAGATGGCGCTGCATGTGCACAGAATTTCCCAGGCCAGCATTCACCACATCAGGCCTCCTTGAATGAGCCTCCTTTTATTGCGAGGGTTGGCAGTGTCCACACAGCACAGAGGAAGAGTCTATGCTACATGGAGCAATGGCAGGAAGGTTAATGTAAGACATCTGTGTGAGAGGCTGGTACTCAGCCCTGGGATCAGTGGCCACCAGAAATCTCAGCTCCCAGAAGGCTGCCTGGATCTGGTCATGAAGGTTCCAGGAGTGAGGTGGCCAACAGTGGGAGTGGCTCCAGTGGTAGCAGCAAACCTCAGCACAGCTCGCTGGTCAGTGTTCCTGGACGATATGACACTGACATCAGCAGGGTTTTCAGTGGCAACAATGGCACAAGCTGCCAACAGAAGCTTCTTCCATGTTTCTTCAGATTTATGAGGTAGACGCCATCACTGTTCCTGTTGAAGATTTACTGCTCCATTTTTTTTTTCAAGTCAGGTTGGTGCCACCTAAGTGGGTTCTTGTTGCAAGGAATTTGAGGAAATACTCATCCTTCACTTTCAGTACTTTTAAGTGCTTCGGACATTGTGCAAGTTTCCCTTTAAGTTACTTGGGAATTGAGAACAATGCCCCATGGGCCCCTCTCTGGGCAGCACAGTAGGCAGGGGAACAGGCAGTTTTAGTTCTCAATGATTCCAAGTCAATGGATGGAAAAATGTAAATGTTAGTTGAAGGGTTGCAGACAAATGTTTAAGAAAACTAGAAAAATTCAGAAAATAGTCCAGTCTGAAGGTAGGATTAAAAACACACATTCAAAAAACCCTCAAGCTAATGAACAGCACTGTAATATCCACAATGGTATAATACAGTTTCTATTGAAACAATTTTTCTCTCTAAGATGACACACATTTTTATCAAAGATAGCCAAATTAAGACCATTTTCAATAAGCTTGGCCTGATTATTTGTATAAGTCCAGCAAGAATAGTAATTGTGTAGGCTCTTTTAAATCTGCTTTGCTGGAATTTTTCATAAGGAATCTTTAGATTGAACTTAAAAAAGCCTCGAGCTTAGGAACCCACGCCGCATACTTGCCATCAGACTTAGCCCACAATACCCATGGGGTTAATTCCTCTCTTCTCGAGGTCCCCAATGTATTTTGAAGGTCTTTCTTTGCATATCCCAGGAATCAACCTTCATTCCTTTCCTGGAAAGACTGCTTTAAACCATGTAATCAAGGTACCATGCTGTTTTCCCAAGGGGCTTTTATTGGCTTCCAAAGTCAATCTTAATTCCTTAATACTTTCTGGTCATATATGAGCCTATGCTTGTCTCTCTCAAATATGGCATTCCAGTCAAAGCCTTATAAGATTACTATTTTCCAATTGTGTCCTGTTATACAAGGAACAGATTCTTATGGAACTTATGCAAATAAACATATTACCATGAAAATAAAAATACTTACTCATTGAGAGTTTGGAGGGATCAAATTGAAAGAGACAGACAGAAATTAATGTTTTAATACTACTAACGAAGGTGTACAGAAGAAAAAGTCTTGTATCTGGAAGACAAAAGATTTTAAAAATCAGCAATATATCAAATAAGAGTCATAAAATTATAACCCTTCTCATCAGTTCATTCAGTCCTGTGTAATTAAAGTTATTCTGCTTGGATCTAGTTATTCCATTAGTTCTCTTGATGTTGCCTGATAATTAAGGGTATTAGGGTCAGTGATAATTCCAAAAAATTCCCAGGCTGTCTATCAAGGCTTGTATGGTTTACTCAGTGAAATGTGTGACTTAATCACTAGAGATTTTGGGAGATATACCCCAAGTGGGAAACATTTTCTAACAGTTTCTTTGCCATTGTGAGGGCATCAGATCTGTGGCAGGAGAAAACTTCAATTCATACCAAAAAAAAAAAAAATACACATAACATCAAGGACATATTGATAACCCAAACTAAGTGTCAGTTAGATGAAGTTCAGCCCAAATGTACTAAAGTGGATGAAAAAAACACAGAAACTGAAAAAGTTCCAGGGAGCTGGGAAGAACTAAGCAGCAGCCGTCTTGGGTTCCCATAGCCCGGACTATTCATTTGTTTTATAACCATTGTTTACCGATCTTAATTCCTCTGATTTAGGAGCATTCTGTTGCCAAGTCATAGGACATAAGGATGACAAAAGTCAGGGGTCATTTTTGCAAAACCAGAACGGATTTCATCCATATGTACCATATCCTGACACTTGGGTTCGGTTGCTTTCATGTATCCTTCAATTTTGATGACAGACATCTTATGTCAGGACATCTCAGATTTCCAGCAACTTCACATATATTTCTGGAACATTTATATCATACACAAATAGAGCATAAAGTAGGCTCAATGTTATTTTTTATTTGGGAATGCTTCCCATGTAATTTCATACACCCAAACAAGTTGTATTAGTTTAATATTTTTCTTTTGTAATGAGAGAAAACTAATCTTTTGAGGTGTTCTGTGGTCCTTTCTGGAAAACCCCAAAGTCATTCCCAGGTCAAGACTCTTATTTGTAATTTAAATTTTGGAAAGTCTGTCTAAATATATCAAGAGGTTTGGACATTTGATTAAATAGGATCATAAGTTATTATGAAGTCATACTTCATTACCCATTTAACCAAAGTGGCAATAAAAGAGTTCAAAGAAATCAGAGAAGTTTACATAATTGCTAGCAAAACTTTATTTCTTACTATTGAGAAGATTCAATTTCCTTAAGTAATCAAGGACCTGATTAAGACAACATAAAACAAAATCACATAAAACATAAAACACAGAATCTTTTCTTTCTAGGAATAAAACTTTTCACAGTATCAATAGCAGACCAATAGTCCTGTTAGCAGAGAGAGAAACCCAGACTCTAAGTTTGCATCAGCTTACTTTTCATATTTAAGTTCAGTTAATTAAAATTTTCTCTCCCAAGATTCCTTTTCCAGAGCCCTCTACTACTTTCCTTTTTACATTCAGATTTTTGTCTTTTTTCCCCCTCTTTCTCATTCTGAAGCAACCAGTCTTATTTTAGGACAAAATTAATTTTTTCTTCCTCAAAAATAGATCTTTATTTTTCATACCCTTTTTTGTTAAGCCAAAACATATCCCATTTTTCTTATATACACAGTTGTTTTCCCCGATATTAGTTTTTATAGTTTTAATTACATATATTTAAATTCTTGAACTTTAAAATAACTTAATTAATGAAAACTAAGAAGTAAGCAATTGCAAACTGTCTGTTAGATTGCTACCTTTATGAACACATATTGTTATAGGTATATGGTTTGTGTGCCAGATGCTTCTAAAGAAAGACCAATTTTCAATACATCAAAGTTTGGAGTAAGGAAAAGCTTACTAACCAAGAAGGCCAAGCTTGAAAAGATGGGAGATCTAATTCTCAAATCCAGCTTAAGAGAGTTCAAAATTCAGGCGTCTTATATATCAAGAGAAGAGAGAATGGGTGAGGTGAAAAGATGGTGGAGACTGTAGACAGCCAGGCCTGAAAAGGGGTCCAAGGGAAAGCTGGAGAAATTAATAAATCCTTTTGTTCCTAGTTGATCTGTTGACCCCCTGCTGATCTGAGTTCAGTTGGGAAGTCATTACTTTATGTAGATTTCCCCACCTCTTCCTGAGTAAGGGGCAGGGGTGGGCAAACTTTTTGACTAGAGGGCCACAATGAGTTCTTAAACTGGACCAGAGGGCCGGAACAAAAGCATGGATGGAGTGTTTGTGTGAACTAATATAAATTCAAAGTAAACATCATTACATAAAAGGGTACGGTCGTTTTTTTTTTTAGTTTTATTCATTTCAAACGGGCCGTAGTTTGCCCACGGCTGGTAAGGGGGCTGCTTAGGCCTGGAGCAGAATGCCTAGTTAATTAGCATATCTATAAGAGAAGCTATTAGCCTGAAGGCCATCTGAGAGAAGGAGCATTTCACTCTGTTGCAATATCATAATTTCTAGAAATACATATTTCCTCATAGCACACCTTTTTAAAATGGGGCACAAGACATGTTCACTAATAGACAAACATCTTTCTCTATAATAAGAAGCAGAAAGTAGATGAACTTATGTTCAGTAGTTAATGTTTCATTATTTTATCTTATTTGGAAGTAGCTGAGACATCCATGAATATCCATTTAATTTTTCTAGCAAAACTTTAGTTTCAAAGAGATTTAGTAAACCCAATTTTAAAATAAATTTCATTTTTCAATTATAGTTGCTGTGCAATTTTGTATTAGTTTCAGGTGTACAATCCAGTGATTAGACATTTATATAATTTATGAAGTGACTACCCCAAAAATTCAAGTAGCCACCTGGCACCATACATAGTTATTACAATATTGTTGACGATAATCTTAAGGCTATACTTTACATCCCTGTGACTATTTTGTAACTACCAACCTGTAGTTCTTAATCCCTTCACCTTTTTTACCCAGTTCCCCAATCTTCTTCCATCTGGCAACCATCAATTTGTTCTCTGTATCTATGAGTTTGTTTGTTTTGATTGTTTGTTTGTTTTCTTTTTCAGATTCCACATATAAGTGAAAGCATATGATATTTGTCTTTCTCTGACTTATTTCACTCAGCACAATATCCTCTAGGTCAGTGGTTCCCAACTTTTTTGGGGGCATGCCCCACCTAAGCATCTCTAAAATCCTGATGCCCACCTCCTGTGACATATATTTCTTATTATTCAAAAAGTGAACTCCTATTTACATGGAAGAAGCCTACAAGGTCAATAACTTGTTCTAAACAAGTTCCCAAAGAACATGGCATCCATGAAAGAAAAATAAAAGAACAAAAGGACAGTTGAAGTAATGAGGAAGAACTCACTAAGAAATTGTTAAAAATAATAATATGAAGTGATATGAAAAAATACAAAATAAAGTTTTAAAACATATAATAGAGAACTGAAATGTATAAATATGTCACAATCTATATTTATAAACTGTATATGAGGCCCTTAGAACCATAAGAAATGTAAAAAATTCACTGTTAATAGCTCATTCTCAAATTGCCCCCCTTAAAAATCAAATTGCCCCCCTGTGGGCCATGTGCCCCTCGTTGGGAACCACTGCTCTAAGTCTATTCATGTTGTCTCAAATGGCAAGCTTTCATCTTTTTGTATGGTCAAATAATATTCTATTGTATATATGTACCACAGTTTTATCCATTTGTCTATTGATGGATACTTAGATTGCTTCCATATCTTGACTATCCTATCTAATAATAGACAAAGATGCAAATTGACCGTACCTTTGCTACGCCCACCATCGGCTAATCAGACCGATATGCAAATTAACCACCAACAAAGATGGCAGCTAATTTGCATATGTAGGCACCAAGCGACGGAGCGAAGCCTGCCACGCCGGTCCTGCCCCCTGGGCCCGAGCGACGAGTGAAGAGCAAAGCCCGCGGCGCTGGCCCCTCCCCCGGGGCTAGAGCGGTGAGCGAAGAGCGAAGCCCACCGCGCCAGCCCCGCCCGGCGAAGAGCGAAGGCCTGGGTTCTGGGTGCCAGAGGAAAACCAGTGCCAGCAGCCAGGGGAAGGGGCCCCCGAGGAGCCCCAGACTGCGAGAGGGCACAGGCCAGGCTGAGGCACCCATCCGAGTGCACAAATTTTTGTGCACCGGGCCTCTAGTCTATATACATAAAAGACTAATATACAAAGTGTCCCCTTGGGAGTTCGACTGGGCGACCGGGAGTTTGATTGCTCGCTATGACATGTGTTGACCACTAGGGGGTGGCGTGGAATGGAGGAAGGCCCCGGTCGGCAGTCAGAAGGCCCTGATCAGCCCTGATCGCTGGCCAGGCCTAAGGACCCTACCTGTGCATGAATTTCATGCACCGGGCCTCTAGTTGTAAATAATACTGCAATGAACATTTGGATACATATGCCTGTTCAAATTAGAGTTTTGGGTTCCTTTGGATAAATACCCAGATGTGGAATTCCTGGCTCCTTTTTTGTCTCATGTTATAGTCTTTTTTTTTTTTAAGTCTATTTTGTCTTGTATAAGTATTGCTACTCCAGCTTTTTTTGCTTTTCATGAAATATTTTTTCTATCTCTTTACTTTGTGAAGTCTCTTGTAGACAACATATGTATGGGCCTTGTTTTCTTATCCATTCAGCCACCCTGTTCTTTTGATTGGAGCATTTAATCTATTTGTATTTAAAGTAACATGATAAATATGTATTTATTGCCATTTTATTACTTATATTTTTTTCTTCATCTTAAAGAAGAAGATCCTTTAACATATCTTGTAAGAGTGGTTTGGTGGTGATGAACTCCTTTAGATTTTTCTTGTCTGGGAAGCTCTTTATCGGTCCATTAATTATAAGTGATAGATTTGATGGGTAGAGTACTCCTGGTTATAGATTCTTGCTTTTCATCACTTTGAATATTTTATGCCAATCCCTTCTGACCTGAAATGTTTCTGTTGAGAAATCAGTGGAAAGTCTTATGGGAGTTCCTTTGTAGGTAACTAACTGCTTTTCTTTTTCTGCTTTTGAGATTCTCTCTTTATCTTTAACCTGTGGCATTTAACCTTTGAGTTCATCTTGTTTGAGATTCTGCACTTCCTTGACTTGTGTGTCTATTTCCTTCACCAAATTAGGGAACTTTTCTGTAATTATTTTTTTCAAATAAAAGTTCAATTTCTTGCTCTCTATCTTCTTCTTCTAGCACCCATGACATGAATGTTGGTATGCGCGATGTTGGCCCAGAGCCCCGTTAAACTATTCTTGTTTTTGGATACCTTTTTCTTTTTGTTGCTCTGATTGGGTATTTTTTGCTTCCTTATATTCCAAATTGCTGATTTGATACTCTGCTTCATCTAATCTACTGTTGACTTCTTTTTGTGTATTCTTCATTTCAGTTATAGTATTCTTCACTTCTGACTGGTTCTTTTTTACATTTTCTATCTCCATTTTATGTTTCCCATCTCTTGCCATGTTGATCTATTCCAATCCTAAATTCTTTGAGCATCCTTATAACTAGTGTTTTGAACTCTGCATCTGATAGATTACTTGTCTCCATTTTGTTTAGTTCTTTTTCTGGAGTTTTGTCCTGTTCTTCCTTTGGGACATGTTTCTTTGTCTTTTCATTTTGGCAGCCTTCCTGTTTGTTTGTGTTAGATAGCGCTTCTATGTCTCCTGGTCTTGGTAGAGTGGCTTTATATAGTAGGTGTCCTGTAGGGTCCAGTGGTGCAGCCTTCTTGGTCTCCTGAGTGGGGTATTCCAGGTGTGCCCCCCCAAGTGGGCTACATGCACCCTCCTGTTGTAGTTGAGCCTTGATTGCTGTTGGCATGTCAATGGGGGTGGGGAGGTTGGTCCCCAGGCCACAAGAACTAGCTGGGATGACAGCAGAAAAGCTCCTGTGTAGGGCCCCACTCCACACAGGAAGGCTTACTTTAGCAGGTCTCTGGTGCCTACTGAGTATGCCCCCACTCACAATTTGTTTTTGGAGATGGTTGGGTGGTGATTCTGTGTGGTCTAAAGCTGTCCACTGGGATGCTGGCCCTCGGGACTCCTGGAAGGTACAGGCCAAGGTCAGCCCCTGCCTGTGCCCTGCCTAAGACAACCTGCATGAGCTACAAAGCAATCTGCAGATGCTTGCCACTTGTGCTCGGCTTGGAGGTGCCAGAGAAGGCCAACCTGAGCGCCAAGGCTGGCTGCTGCTAGTGCTGGGCCTAGTTCCACTTAGCAAGAGGCGTGGGGCATACTGAGGCCAGATGCTGCGTGTTTGGTGTTTGTGGACCTTTGTGTGAGCCAAGACAGGCCATTTATATGGAGATGCCACTGGAAGCGGCTTGAGTGGGCCTGCAAGTTGGCTGGGCAGGGTCTCAGGAAATCACCAAGATGGGGTGAACAATGTTAGCCAGGTTGATAGAGACTCAGATATGGTGCCCACCTGGGTGAGGGCTCAGCAAACATACAATGGCTTCTGCCAGCACTTCTGTCTGAGAGAAAGCTGCCCCTCAACTTTGAACTGCTGCATAGCGCTGCACCTCAGATTGAGTTTGAATAATTCCATGTGTGAGCTCTTTAAAAGGAACAGCTGGGACCCTAGCAGCCCTCTGTCTCACTCAGTCATAATCTCTACTGGTTTTCACAGCCAGAAGTCATGGGGACTTTTTTTTCTGGCACCAGGAACCTAGGCTGGGAAGCCTGATGTGAGGCTGGGACTCCTTGCTCCTCAGGTGAGACCTCAGTTGAGATATCCCTCATGATTTTTAACTGCCTCACATGTGTGTGGGTCTTGCCCTTTCTGCATCTCTGCCCCTCCTACCAGTATTGATGTGGCTGCTTCTTAGTTGTCGGACTTCTTTCTGTTCAGCTAGACTTGAGGTGGTTTCCAGTGATGGTTGTTCTGTAGTTTAGCTGTAATTTTGAGGTGGTAACGGGAGGAGGTGAGTATCATGTTTACTTACTTTGCCAACTTGACCAGATTCTAAGAAGCCTTTTTTAACAATATGATTATCACAAAAAAGTTTACCTAAAAAGAAGCCTTTTATCCTATTTATTTAATTTACTTGTTCCTAACACTGAAGTTTAGATTGCTGATGAAAATTTCATCATACCAAGTTGCTTATCTTGCGTACAAATTTTGCAACAGAAATAAGATGAACATATTTGACTAATAAACCTAGGTAGAATAAAATGTTATTTAATGCTGATGCTTCTAAAGATATGCCCATTTAACCAAACCAAACTCAAACCAGTTTTATTATCAACTATTTTCCAGCTCACGTGATTCTGAAAAGCATTCAGGTTAGTTTCTGTTATAGTTTTGAAAATTCTCATATATGCACTTTTTGTTTTAGTTGATTTAATAGAGCTCCTTTAAAAATAAATAAACAAAACCATTCAGAGGCTGAAAATACCATATAACACATATGAACATAGACATACACATACAGATCTTTTAACCGTATTACAGTTATCATAATCAAAATTCACTAATTGAAAAAAAATAGCTGGGATAAGTTAAATTGATCTTCTCAGATGGCTAAGATTTTTTTTCTTTTAATAAGAATTTCTTCCCTGAAATTTGCATTTTAAAAGACGGCATAGATAA
Organism: Myotis brandtii; assembly: GCF_000412655.1. Lineage (NCBI taxonomy): Eukaryota > Metazoa > Chordata > Mammalia > Chiroptera > Vespertilionidae > Myotis > Myotis brandtii. Next base: position 73,580 of record NW_005372006.1, on the reverse strand, counting down.
GTGTTCTTAGAAAAGACCAGATATTTAGTTAGATCTTTAAAGGTACAGGCAAAGAGATGCAAACTCCTCCTAGAAAGACTTTGGTTTCATAAATCCAATATTTGTAAGCCTTTTGAGATGAATAGGGGAGGTTAGGAGAAAGTAAAAAAAAATTAGTGGGCTTTGAATTGTTTCTGGAGCCATACCTCAGGCCCTATAAAGACTTTATTAGTAAAATAAGAACTATTATTTTTAATACTTCAAGACGTGGGTTGCTACCCAAATGGTGTCAAAGAACTGAGTCCACCCACTCATTGTTGGAAGGATTTTTTTCTTCTTCTGGTACATTTCTTATCAGACTCCAGCATCCCTCTCCAGTTTGGCCAAATTTATGATAAAAAAAGTTATTAAATCCTTTCAAATATCTTGTCATGTTTTAGCTGGGACAAACAGTAAATATTTCTGGCAATATTAGCCAGTTCTATGGATCCAAGAGGACACAAAGGTTACTACATTCTAGTCTTTCCTTCTGATAGCCAAAATAAAGAACTGACAGCCTTCATATCCCAGTTACCCAGTGAGACAATTTTTATTTCCACAATATAATCAGGTAAAAGGGATGCAACCAATTATGTTGACATAACTTTTAAAAAAAAACATAAAACCTGTTTAAACAATATAATTTTTATAATCTTATCATCTTACATTTCCATATTCCTTTAACATAACTGTAGCCTGAGTCAGGACTTTGGTTTTGGTACCACAGTTCAGGAATTCCCATATCAAGGAGTTCTGGGAATTTCTCTTTTATCTCCTGATCATTCTACCATGCTTGAGTAAAAAGGCTGTAAGTCCCCAATGAGGGATCAAGCCAAGGGACTCTGCCTGCTATCAATCTTTAACTGGATTTAACCAGCTAGACTTAAATCAAGTGATTGCTGGTCAGGTTTCTCATTGTCATAGCTCCCTTCCAGTCTTTTAAATTTTCTACATACTGAAAAAATTTCCTTCATATTGGGGTCCTTTAATTTGGAGGGGCCAAAATGGGGTCAAGTTGGCTCATTTAGCCTTCATGCTCTAAACCTTTGATTTTAACCCTATCAATGTCTGTTTTACTTAGCTCAATATTTTTAATTGGCACATTCCTCATAATAGCCATTTTAATTTTAGATTATAATTTCCTTGAGGAATGACAGTAGTTTGGTAGGACCCTTAGCCATAAATGGAGTTTAGCCCGTATTTCTGTCTGGTCATATTTTAAAGTTTCCCATCTGACAGATACCAAGTCAAGTTCGTAGGACACATAATTTTAGGCTGTCTTTTAGTAAGATTTTACCATTCTTTTTCTTTCATTTTTCTTCTTAAGTGCAGGACAATTGTACTTCCAATGTCCTGATTTTTACAATATCTGCAAATGTCTAAGTGCAAATGGGAAGGGGTCTGAGAGGACTTTGATTTTTCTTCTAATTTCTGTCCTTCCATGCGATTAAGAGAATCTTAAAGACTAGCTATTATAAAAAAGAGAGCTCTCTAAGAAAAATATTTCTTTCTTTCTTTTTAATTTAGAAGTTTTTCCAATTAAAAGGATCCATCATCTGGCCTTGGTGGTAGTATCTATAGCAATTTAAAACCAAAACTATGGATGCAAGAGGCATCCCCAAAGGAGAGTGGGAAAAGATGTACAAGAAAGTTTATTCACAGAGTTAGCCTAGGAAAGAGAGGAAGCCCTGTCTTTAAATAGCTGTTCCCAAACACATGGAATCACGCGCTTTCCCCACTTGAACATGAGGTTTAAGATTCCCAAAGATTAGATTCACAGCTAAATTGGCTGCCCACCAGATGCATATGCATCACCCAACTGGTGTAGATAATAGACCATCTCTGGGAGGAACAAGATAGATACAGAAAACTCCTTTGAGCGCTTTTCATGTCTGGAGAGAGCAAGGTGCACTTTGGCAAGTGCACCCTCGGGATGGTAGAGGCCAGAGAAAACGTTCATAAGGCCAACATCGCAGGGCATATGTATAAGAAGACAAAAGAAAAAGCAGAGACAGAGAAAAACAAAACCCATGAGTTCTCATTCCAAGTAACCGAGAGTCGCTAGCCTAAGAGACTAGTTTCACAAATATTTTCTCCTGCCAATCTAAATTTAAAAGACAGAAAAAGATTCTCACCACTTTTGTTTCCACCAGATCCTGCAGACGGAGATCTGGGGGTGTGCTGGTGTAGTTAAGGATCCTTAGCTTCTTCCGGCTTGAGTCAGATGCCCAGCATCTCCTCATCTGCAGGAGCCTCCGAGGGAAGCTCAGGACTCCAGCCAGTGAGTTTATTCTGCTCACAGGAGGATCATGAAAATGGTGCTAATTTCTTATATCCATGGCTGTTAGTGAATGATAGAGGCCCATGAGATGTACTTTTCTTTGTCAACTCTGTGCTGGGAAAAAGTGTTTTGCATGAACATAGAAAACTTTGGAATGTTCTTTCTCAGAACTTGCACACACCCCACTCCCCC
>NW_005372006.1:56254-70926 GCF_000412655.1 Myotis brandtii | reverse complement strand
TCCATATAACCATTTTCTCCTAGGTGTGAGTTATTTTTGGATTCAAATGTTCTTATGCTATTTAAAAAGATCTCTAACTGACTTTGCACCCCAGGAAAGATTGGAGAAGAGGGACTGATTTCTCAGGGGCATCCTTTTTTCCCCATGCTGGGTAAATTCACAATTTTCTTGGGGAAAGAATTCAACTCTTATTACAATTGATGAGGTAAAATTTTAAGATCTTCTTTTAGCTCCATTAATATTTAATTGACTATGTCGCTTCAATGTCAGAAATATAATAAATAAGTTATAGAAATAGATATTTGGATTATTTTAGGCAAAGTACATTTAAAGTATTATTCAAACAACTTAGCAATTCCTGCTAAGAGTACCAAATGATGATCTAGTATTATGTGGTTGTCAAAGCCACAAGTCTATTGTCAATATAGACCCCTTACATGTAATTCATCACTTAAATCTTATCCATTTTATCTCCCACATATTCCTTGTATCTGTCCCTTTCTCTCTGGTCTCACTGCTACTGCTCTAGTTCAAGCTCTTATCTTTTTTACATTTATTTTGACATAATTTCAGATATTAAAACATTGCAAAATAGTAGAACTCACATGTATCCTTCATGCAAATTCCCCAAATGTTACCATTTTATCACATTTCATTTTTTCATTGCTTTCTCTCTATGTATTTTTCCTGATCTATTTGAGAGCAGATCTGAGACATCTTTACCCTCCCTAATACCTCATATTATATTTTCTAAAAACAAGGACTTTTTATTACATAACCACAGTACAAGAATCAAAAATTGGGAAAGTAACATTGATATAATACTATCATCTGATTTAAAGACCTAATTCAGATTTCACCAGTTGCTGCGACCTTTGCAGCGGGGTTCAGGATCTGAAGGAGGGGCTGACTCACAAATGAAAATGCTATACAGGAAATATGAATTTAGAAGGCATTGGGGGCCAGGTGGAGTCTCTTTCTTGAAGCGACACAGGGACTTCTGGCCTGGTCAGCCTTTTATTTACTTGAATATGCATTTGCCCTCTAGCAATGCATTACAGGCATATCAAAGGTAAAATTTGGTAAACAGTAAAAGGATTATCAGGTTAGGGAATTGCTTTGAGCCACCACTATCTCAACACGGAACAATTGTGCTTAGCGTCAGCCCTGCTAATGCCCAAGGTCCATCGGCCTTCTGCGTTCCTTGGTGCACTCTCGTGACAGTATCGGCAAGTGGTGGCTTCCCACAACCAGTATGTCCCATATATCCTTGCAGCAGAAGAAAATCCTGTATCATGCACTGTATTCAGTTGTCACGTCTCTTTAGCCCCCTTTGACCAGGATCAAGTCCTTAGTCTTTCTTTGTTTCTTATGACATTAACATTTTTGAGCTGGTCAATTATTTTGTAGACTGTCCCTCAATTTGAGTTTATCTGATGGTCTTCATGATCCATTTTAGGTATGCATTTCTGGCAGGAGTGCCAGTGTTATGCTGATGTGTTCTCAGTGAATAATAGAGGGAAGCACATGATGTTTATTGTCCCATTACTGGGGATGTCAACTTGATCACCTGGTTAAGGTAGAGTCTGCTAGTTTGTCTACTATAAAATGACTATTTTTACTCTGTAATGAATAAGTATCTTGTGGGTCAGCCCTTGATATTTTTCACCAGAAATGCATGATAGCTCTGTGTTGGATATCTTCTGTTACCCCTGCCACATCCCCATCCCACCCTTGTCCATCCAGCTGTATGGCCTACAAGATTAACCTGTGTGGAGTGTGTTATCCTGGTCCTCTGGTTTCTGGTTGGATTTGGTCAATTGGGAATCCTGTATGACATCTAAAGAGGGTTGAGAATGAAGTCTGGGGATCTATCCCCTTAGTCTCCTCTCCATAGCTTTCCTCTTGTAGAACAGGTGATGCTCCTCATTGGAAGGTCAGGGCATCCCTCAGGAGGCAATTCTGGGTTTTATAACTTCTCCCACCCTTTTGTGTCAAAGCTAGTGGTGGGGAAGGTGATGCTCCTCATTGGAAGGTCAGGGCATCCCTCAAAGCTAGTGGTGGGGCACACATCCCTACAATTTTCCCACACTTTTATAAATTCTCTTTACGTTTCCCAATATGAATTTCATCCATTTTCTGCAAGGAGCCTTATGCTATATTCTCTTATTGCATTGTTACCTTCTTTCTTTCCCATTTTCTCTCAGTTGCAGATACTGCTGGTTGTCGATAGTCCCAATTTTGACTTGTTCTTAGGGCAATCCTGACCCATAGTGTACTTTTATAGAAAGTACATCCAATGCCACAGGCATCTGTAGCCAGTCCTCTAGCATGCCTGGGGACTTTCCCTCACTCCCACATCTCTGGCATAATTTGTGCCAGCAGACTTCCTAGCTTCCTTTCAGGGTGGAGTCCTCCACTGATCTATTTTTTTTTTTTTTACTAGAACTCTGCTTCACTCTGCCAACTGCTTTCTCCACAATGCTGGATCATCATGCCCAGACTCCCACATATTTTCTGGCATCCTGTTTGGAATAGAATGCTTTCCCAGGTGGGCCATCATTCTTCAGTTTGCCCAACCAGCCTCTCTCCATAATTTTTCACCTTGTTTCTCCCTCCACTCTCCATATTGATGTATATGTACCTACCAACCCTTGTCTTCTGGCTTCTGGCTGGGCTTGGCCAATGGGGGAGCCCTGGTGGGAGATACCAGGGAATGACTATGTGATATGAGGGTATTTATATCACCAGCTTCTTCCCTCCTGGATTACCTTGAGCTGCTCACTTTCTTCCACTGAATGTCAGAGCTCTTCTCCAGGTGGTTTTCTGCTTCCACATTCCAGGATTGCTTCCACTCCTCACGACTTCTGGCTTAAGGATGGTTACAGCTTGGCTGGGTACAGGGGTTTTCCATCTTCCTGTGTGGCTTAGTTATACCTTAGAATAGTCCCTTTACCAAACCACTTTGAATTATTCTAATCTGAGTGTAACAACTGCTTTCTCTGAAACCCTGACTGATACAGGTTCTATGGCAATAGACACATCTGTCTTGGCAGATCATCTAGTGTCTAAAACTCATTTTGCCAGACTACCTGCTCAGTGCAGCTCAGATACTGATGATTGCTGCAACCAAGCTGGAGGATCACTGTGCCCTTCTGGACTAGTCATTTAACTGTAGATTACCTCCTTGGGCACCAGTACTATACCTGGGTCAGTTTCTCCCAGCTTTGTCCATGCCCAGTCCTGGCCTGAATCCCCTCATCACTTACACTGTTGAAGTATCAGCATGCCTTGCAGCAGAAGCAATGCTTGCCCAAATGCAAACACAAATCTCCCTGTTTGTAAGCTACACGAGACAAACTTTCAGTCTAGACCTGCCCCTTATTATGGTAGGACAGACCCCAGAAAAGTAACCTTCTAATCCAATTCTTATATGGATGCAAAGATGTATCTAAAATATTTATCTGTAAACTAACAAGGACATGCTTTTCAATATGATTCTATAATATAGTTTCTACATTTAAATTTGTGGTTGTTTTAGATATTGAAAAATGAGTAAAAATGAGCTTCATTTTGCTAGGATTTACTGCCAAGAAAACCCTGTACCATGATAACTCTATGTCTCTTTATCTATGTAGACATTTAAAAGTGTTTTAAAAATTGAGCTAGTAGCTCATATAATATTTTACTTAATATTTTATATTATTATGCTTTAATATTTCTAATTTTTAGCTTACTGTTGTTTTAGGATAATAAAACTTCACATAATCCAGAAATGTGTCTTTGTGAGTATATTAAATTGTGCCAGGTACACAGGATAATTTGTAGAAGAAATGTCCTAAATTACAATATGTTACTTTGAAGCATTTTTGGTTCAGATTACATCATGAGATTATTATATTTAGAATTTTCTAGTCTGTTATTTTAATAGTATGTTAACTTGTTTGTTGGTAATGTGTACGCCCTATACCTTATTCAGGGATATTACCTGCTATGACATTTTGGATTTGCTCGTACTCAGTTTTGAGGTGGTAGGCTTGTGATTTGGCAGGCTTTGCTATTTGTCTTGTGTTAAATGATTAATGGTCTAAGTCCAGTTCCTAATGGGTTTGTGTTTATTTCTGTTGAGGTTGGCATTAATAGGTCTTCTCAGAAAAGATGCCAAGGACTGACCTGGAATAGACTCTACATTAATTTTCAGCTTTGAAGATGTTACTTCTAGGTCAGGATTGAGGCCAACTAGTAGCACAATGGAATGGAGCAGATTTATTGTCACTGCTGTGCTTTTTCCTGCCCTGCTAATTAGAGGGGGCTATCAAAACTAGTCAAAGATTTTAAATAAATTCATTAGTTAGAAGGTTAGCAGCATCTAGAATCTCACTTGGAATTTTTAAAGCTCAATCCACTTATACTAAAGATAGAGATAGATAGAGGAGGAATTTTCTATAGAGTTCATAAGCACTTGTGTGGATTCCCAATTATAGCCAGTGCTTTAATATTGAGAGACTAGTTGTATTGTTTCCCCTCCCCTCAATTTTATTGTGGAATAATTGACAAATATAATTGTATATATTTATACAATGTGATGATCACATATATATTGTGGAATGATTACCAATATCAAGATAACACACCTATCACCTCACATAGTTATATCTCTCTTTTTTTGGAGAATGATTAAGATCTACTCTTAGTAACTTTCAAGTATACAATACTGTGTTACTAACTATAGTCCCCATGCTGTACATTAGATCCTCAGAACTTATTCTTATTATAGCTGAAAATTTGTATCCTTTGACCTACATCTCTTTTATCTGTGCCATCTATTTGGTCCTTCTTTGCTATTCTTGCAGTTACCAAAGAATAAGTAGAAATAAGAGAAAACATTTAGGGGCAGAAGAGCCTGAAATAAATGGATAAAATTAGCTTTTAGTACTATGAGTGACATTAAATTAGGTATAGTATTTTCACCCAGTTAATTCAAGAGCTGCCTGCATCTGTTTGCCATTTGCAGTAGAAGCATAGAATATTAATGCTTGAAGGAACCTTAGAAAAGATTTGTTGGTTCAACCCTGATTTATAGATTAGGAAAGTACTTGGACAATTCACAGCTTCACTAGGCCTCAATATTCTAATAATATTATCTTATTCTTTAAAACAGTGACTGTGATAAGATAATGTAATAATTCTGTTTGCAGGTATGTTTTTGAAATTGTTGGTAGGGGCAGTCTAACATTTTATTAATTGTTGTTTTACTTGACCAAGTTCATGGCAATGAAGTAGAGGATAATTGTATAAACATCATGAGCGTGAAAGAAGTAGAACTAATTAAAACATACGGTTTCCTATTCCTGCTGCCTATATTTTATTAAAATTTTTGCTTCTCTACTGCTTGACTTCTTGTAGACTTGGTCTAGTTTATTGCTAACCCTCGAACTGGGAATCTATGCTATTTAACTTTGTTGTGTTATACAATATAGAAGGCAAGTGGAAAAATAAAAAGGAGCCTTGTGCTAAATGAGATTTGGACTCTCCCAGACATCTTTATCTAGTGGTGCAAACCAACCTGCTAATGGAAACACCGAAAGTCCTGTGCCCGTATCTTAGCTTCCAGATATAATGTGGCTGTGAAGTGGCAGGGGCAGGAAAAAGTATCAGTTCATTTATAGAAACCTTTCCTGCTGTTTTGATATCTGAAAATTGAAAGCTGAAGCTTTAATCACTGACAGTGAGAATGTTGTCATGATGCTAATGCTCAAGCAGGTTCTATTCTATCAGTTATGCTGTTGTAGAACTCTATCCCTTCATCCACCCAGATGACACAAACATGATGCCATGACCTGGAAAATAACTTCTTCTCAGATTGAACGCTTAGGTGACAAAGTGACAATATATGTATTCATGGACTAGGCAGCAGTGGGCCCTTTTGATAACAGAATTGAGAAACTGCATTGCTAATCTAATTTGGTCTGCCCCTAAAGTAGGTTACTAGTTTCACGTTAGGGCTAAAGTCCATTTAAATAAACATGAGAACCCTGGCTGAAAATGCCTCCCAACTCCTAGTAGTGACTTACCCCGACTAATGGAGCTGAGCCCCAGGCATTTGCACACTGCCTCACTTACTTAATCAACCAACCTGCAGGCCTTTAACACGTGATCATTGAAACACTAAAATATTGAGGCCAGGGAAAAGCTGGTCCCCAGCTAAAGCTGAGTATGTTTGGCATGCTGCTGATACCATCCTGAGGCACCAACTGACTGACACCGGCTTTAGGAAACACAATAATTTTCAAGCCTAAGGACTAGAAACGTGTTTTGGGTCTTTTCACTTGACGTTATTATATCAAATTTAGTTTTGCGATATCTGTGAACTGTCATAACTAATTGCCTTAGTTTCTGAAAATGTGGCTTTAAAGCAGAAGAATATCAATGACTAGTTATGAAAAATTATATTACTAATGTCTTACATTTGTAAAATGATTTTACATGCATTTTCTCTGATTTTCCTAATAACCCAGCAGGGCAGGCCAGCAGGTATTTTTTTTCAGCCCCTATTTTACTGATGAAAAAACTGAGAGCTTGAAAGGCTGAGAGGTTTTCCCAGGGACACTACAAAGCTGATACCTGATATTCTGGCTTCTTGTCCACTGCCTTTCCACTGTGCTGCATGGGCTGTCTGAGAGAGACAGACTTCTACCAGCCAGCCAGCCAATCAGTTGATCAGCTAAAAAGGACAGAGCACAGAGTATCTAGACACTGTACTAGTAATTGTATAAAAGGTACATATTGTTTTTCTCTTAGTAAATCTAAAATGACTAGGTAAATAATTTCTGTTGATTAAAGAGTATGTAATATAGCAAATTCATAAATTTATTATCCTGAACAATTTGGATAAAAAAATTATATTCCATGTTGTGCAGAGGCATATAATTTTAAAATATTTTTGTTAAGATTTTCAATGAGACTATTATTTTAATTGCTTTTTGATAAATAAAATGACTCAACTTCCTGAAAGACTAAATGTGTGTGTGTGTGTGTGTGTGTGTGTGTGTGTGTGTGTGTGTGAGTGAGTGTGATGTAGCCCAGTTAAAAATAAAGTTCCCATTTAGTAATCAGAAAGGCAAATCATTTTTGGTAAAGGAAAGGGAAACATGAACAAACATAGAATGAGAAAAGAAGAAAGAAAGAAAGAAAGGAAGGAAGAAAGAAAGAAAGAAAGAAAGAAAGAAAGAAAAAAGGAAAGGAAGGAAGGAAGAAAGGAAGGAAGGAAGAAAGGAAGGAAAGGAAGGAAAAGGAAGAAAGGAAGGAAGAAAGGAAGGAAAGAAGGAAGGAAGGAAGAAAGGGAGGGAGGGAGGAAGGGAGGAATGGAAAAGTAGACTAATAGTAGAAGACTGAAATCAAGGGTTTTGTCAAGTACTTATTCTGTAATTTTAAATGTTAGATAATACACAGACATTAACTTTGCTATTCATAGACATCTTAAGCATATTCTGTTTTCTATAATTTCTATATTATGTTGAGTTTTTGCTCCCTGAAATCTTCTTCCTTCTTTTCCATAAATGTAATTTCACATCTGGTATGGCATTTGCATTACCGTGCTTCACTCAGCCTATAGGACATTCTACAATATTTATGAAGGATCAGTCTGTCCACTTATTTTCTCTGACTAAAACTCTAAAATCAAAGATCAGACAGCTGAGTTTTAGATTTGAAAAGTAAGCATAGGCATCACCTGATTAAAGTGGGTGCAATTAATATATAACTTTCATAAGTTACCAAGATCTGAATACTGAAGAATGAGCATCCCAAGGATAGCAAATATTATGGTGACTATACCTAGCCCCAGGAAACTTAAAAACAAACAGAGATCATTCATCAGGAAAAATCTTAGGGAATTTTACTTATCATATGGGGTTTACTATATAATAAAGTCAGACACTAACCTCTATTAAACTTGATTCTAAGGCAAATTGTCCCATAAAAATTTTAATTTGTGCTTCCACTGTTGCAAAACAAGGTGTGTGATTGGTACCTCCAACTAGAACTCTACATGTTGAGACAAGCTGGTATTAATACCATAGTTCAGGGAATTATCATTTAAGTAGATTTTTGTGGATGCTACGAAGACCTAAACATTAGATAAAACATTGATAAATTACAAAAGGGGTATAATCACAGTTTCTCATGGACTGTATGCTGATAGGAGCACAGACTGAATTAATTGGTGAAGGAGTAAAAAATTGTCATAGTAGCCCTAACCAGTTTGGCTCAGTGGATAGAGCGTCGGCCTTCGGACTCAAGGGTCCCAGGTTCAACTCCAGTCAAGGGCATGTACCTTGGTTGCGGGCTCATACCCAGTAGGGAGTGTGCAGGAGGCAGCTGATCGATGTTTCTCTCTCATTGATGTTTCTAACTCTCTATCCCTCTTCCTTCTTCTCTGTAAAAAATCAATAAAATATATTTTAAAAAATTGTCATAGTAGTTCTCTGTAATTAAATGAAAGGCAGTGTTGATCAGAGGGGAAGAGGTAGAGATGAGCATTAAACCTGAATCCTAAATTTCAGGACAGGACATGCACTGATGGAACTCACTCAGAGTCTGGGCGCAGCTGCAGAGTGTCTAAGAGAAGTGCCCATAATTTAGCATATCAGGAATTCCAGTCAATTAGGTGGAGCATATTGGCAAGATATTATAGTGATTAAAACTCTTGCCCTATTTATTTGCTTGTTTGTTTATTTAATTTTTGTGTCTGTAGATCTTAGGATTCTTGGGTAACTTAAAGGAACATGAAAACTATTTGGATGAGATTTTCTCAATCACATGATAGTAAAATAAGGTCTTATAGTTAAAGCAAATATAAAAGTTTTACAAAGAATTTTAAAAGACTAATATTATAGCCTTTTCCATCCTTCTAATTCCATCCCTCCCTTGGTTATCAGGGTGGCCCATTTAACAAAAGAACAAGCTTTTCCAAGGACTGAATTATTCTTTGTTACTTACAGCTTTTCAATGTCATGGGATCCTGAGTTATTGGAAGTTTACATATAGATTTCATCAGAGACAGCTGATGATAGCAGAAATGTTCAAAAGTAACTAGTTGGGGTGTCAGAAATAACAAAAGGAACTTAATAAAAGTCACTATCTGGCCTTTCGTAGCTCTCTGCCTTGGTGTGACAACAAACTCCTGGCGGAGAACTGGATGAGGGGACTCAGTTCTTCACTTCTTTGCAATATTAAAAATTTAATCTCTGTAAACTCAGACATGTGAAACCTTAATTTAGCAATATTGTCCAACATTGAGGATGTCTAAAATCAGTCTATGGGCAATGAGTCCCAGGCAACTGCTCTGGATTTTAGCCTCAAAATGAGTGGGTTTAGTTCAAGACTCATCTGGAGACACAGGAGCAATCATATATGTAATTATATAGAAATATGTGATTAGAGGATTGATGTAGTCCCTGACATTGCCTAGAGAAGCTGATGAGAATTCATTTTTTTACATGGACTGAAGTGAATTTTTGCCAGCAGGAAGCAAGAATGTCTGCTGGGCATCAAGAGTCTAAGGAACTCTGCTTGTATCTCACCTCTCAAGGTTATCTCTGTAACCTCTCAGATTCCTGCCAAGTAAGGAGGTATATCAGTGTTTCTTAGCTTTTTTCTTTGACTCGAACACTTTAATTAAGTATATAATTTTTCAAAGTACCCTATAAATTAAAAAAGATTAAATGTGCAATATATAGTACGTGATTTTAAAGGCAAGTAAAATTTTCAGCTTGTATGTCTTTAAAGATTACTGTCTAAATTCCTATTTTTTTTCTTAATATTGGTTTTAAATACATTGTACATTAGTCATGATATATGTAAATATACCTTTTAGCTTTATAAGTGTTTGATTTTATTTAATTTTCCTGAATTTTATTGTATGAGAAAAGGCATAATTTATTGATGAAACAATTAAAATAATATGTAATGTTTCATTTGGAACTGAATAGATATTGAATCATATAGTAAAACTTAACTTCTTATTGTGCATCAAACTTTGACAAAAATTGTTTTGTACTTTACTTAGAATTCTTACATTTTGTTTTTAAAAAATTGCTAGCTTATTTTGGTAATTTTTGCTTTTTATTCTAAATGGTAGAATAAAAGAGAAGGCTTCAAGCTGCTATTTCCAAGCACTTATGCACAAATAACACATTGAGGGTTCAGAAGGTCTTTTTTCCTCTACCAAATTGTAAATCAAATGGAATAAAACATTGCTTTATTCTCTCTTTTCAACAATGTTTTTTAAATTACTAGAGGTGCATTAATGTTCCATTTAAACATTTTGACCAGACATGCAGTTTATTAATTCAGTGTTGATCATCTAGAAGAAAATTTTCAGAATTATTGTTTTTATGTTTATAATCAGGATTACATATTGCAAACAATAGAAACCTATTCTTGAAAACTCAAGCAAAAAGAGTATTGACTGGAAGACTATAGGGTGACTCACGAAATCAAAGGAAGCTCAAGGACCAGGTTTGAGAAAGAGCAAGAATCTGGGGAGCTCTTAGAATTTTGTGAGCAGTAACTAAACTGTCATCACAGTGATGAATCAGCTTCTGTCATGCTTTCCTGTCCTTGGCCATTTAGGTAAGATTCAAAGTCCCATGAAAAAGAATTGGGTTGGCTTGTTGTGGGTCACATGCTCATTACTTAGTGCTTAGCTACAGGGAAATGGGCCATCTTGACTGACAGTCCCACTTACATGGTACCCATTAGGGAAGAGGTACCGATGTTCTTTCATAAGGAAATTATGGTGCTATCATCAGAAGATGCTGCGTGAACATGAACAACATTTGTTAAAATGTATGTGTTTCTGTCTCCAAACAGTCTATTATAGGTTAAATTACACAATATATGATTAAGAATAACAATTACTTAAAGCTGAAGAACAAATAAAACATTCAAGGAGTAGTATTAACCTGGATGGTAAACTGACCGAATGAGTGAGTCATGAGAATTATCTATCTGATCTCCTTGACTACCATGAATGTTCATTTGATAAACTCTTAGAAGCTTAAAAATGCTTCTGATTTAAAGGAAAACATATAGACAACAATTTTACTTATCAATTTAATAACACCCCCCCGTGTAGCAGACATTTGCCATTTTAGGCTTTTTGGCATTCATTGCGCTTTCTCATGGCAACAGTATCCTAGTTTTCCATTTGTCTCAGGAGAAAACAACTTCATCCCTAGCTCCAGGGATAGGTCCTGACTGACTGAAGTTCATTCTCCTCATCACAAGGATTATGTCCCATGACCTAACCTGGGCTGAAGAAAAACCAGAATATATTTTTTGGAGACTTCTAGAAAAGAGTTTTAGTTTCTCCTCAGAATTTATCTGGAGAACTACTCTCTCTGGTTAGTATGGGCACAGATGTGAGGCCTGATGTTGCTGCAGCCATTTTGTTACAATAAGAGATATAAAGTCTGCAGTCAAAGTTGACATACAAAGAGAGTAAATTGAAGAGAATTGCAGAGAAGTGAAGTTGGTGCCCAAAGGGTCACACTTTACCTGAAGTGGTCACTACTTGTGGACCTTAAATGAGTCCCAAATGTATTTGATCTTGTATGCTAGTTTGAGTTGGCATTACTATTATTGCATTTGAAATAATTCTGACTGATACACTGCTAGCAATCCTTTGTAAGTCCTAGGGTCTATGAATTAGATTGAAAATTGCTGGATTCCATGATATCTATGGTCATCTCTAACAGGAAAAATTTTGTGCTTTGTCTGGTAATAGGGGGTACAATTGAAGACAAGTTTGAGAAATGCATGTTAAATGATTGAACATGTATTCTGCAATAGATTTCAGCCTTATTGTTGTAGTACATTTACTGTTTCTTAGCTATTTTTAATTCAGAAAGAGGAACTTTTGTGATTCATTTCTCTTTTTTGTTCTGTGTGGTTGAATATTTGTGACTTTCATAGCTTTATTTTTCTTTAAATGCATCATCTTTATGCAAAGTTTCAAATTTTATTAATAATCTCAATTTTTGTCTTTTATTGGGCAATAGGAGATTCCAAAACATAATAGGTATTTAATAAATGCACGTTTAATTAAAGTTATGATTTCATCAATAGCATATTCCCAAACCAGTGGTTCTCAAATGTGGTTGCACATTAGAATCACCTGGATCATTTTTAAATAGTGGTTCTTAAAGTTCAGAGTACATCAAATCACCTGGTAGACTTGTTGAAACAGATGTCTTGTGCCAATCTCATTTCTGATTCAGTAGTTCTAGGGTGGTGCTCCAGATTTTTACATTTCTAAATAGTTCCCAGGTGATACTGATGTTACCAACCTGGAGACTACTGCTCTAAAAATAGTATCACATGATCTCACTCATATGTGGAATCTAATGAACAAAATAGATCCAGAGACATAGAAGTATAGAACAGACTATTGAATCTCAGAAGGAAGGCAGTGGAGAGTGGGTGAGTGGGAAAAAATCAACCAAAGAACTTTTATGCATATATGCATAATCCATGGACACAGACAATAGGGTGGTGAAGGCCTAGGGGGGAGGTGGGCTAGCAAAGGTCAAGGGGGGAAAAGGGGACATATCTAATACTTTCCACAATAAGGATTAAGAAAAAAATCATCCTAGATTGTGTAAATCAGAATCTCCTTGGTGGAGGTAATTTTTAAGACTTCCCAGATGATTCTGATGGAGAACCAGGTTGAAAACCACTGTACTAAACAGAGGAGGATGGCTGGCTTTTATCTTCTGATTAAGCACATACAGAGGTCCTTTTATTATTCCAATAAACTGAACTCCTTGACCCACAGGTGCTATCTCACTAGGAAGAGTTAATAAACTTACATTTAAAAAAAAGACAAGGGGCTGCGGGAAGTGAGGAATGGGGAGTTATAGGTGAATGAATACAGAGTTTCAGTTTATTAATTTTGGGAAGATGAAAAAGTAAAAAAAAAAAGAATCACTATTGTTCATTACTTAGAAGAATCCCAGACAAGTATCAACTATCTCTTGACCCAGGAAAATCTATAGATAACCTCAAAAGAACATCTGAAATTATTTTATTCAGGAAAACAAATGGTAATGCATGAGATTAGGAACTGCTGGAGGGACAGAGAAAGGAGTGATGTTATCAGAATCCAGTAGCCTGGGTTACCGAAGGGAAGCTGGAGCAAGGATGGGCTTTTTCAGTTGGTAGCTGGTGTAGGGGCCCAGAACGAGTCACCCCAAGATGCACCTCTGGGTATGCAGATTGTTTTGAGCTAAAGGTAACTTTAGCTTCAGGCTCAAGATAAACTTCTGCCCCTCTCTCTTTAAAAAAAAAATATTTTATTGATTTCAGAGAGGAAGAGAGAGATAGAAACATTAATGGTGAGAGTCATTGATCGGCTACCTCCTGCATGTCTTCCACTGGGGATCAAGCCCACAACCTGGGCATGTGCCCTGACCTAGAATTGAGCTGTGACCTCCTGGTTCATAGGTTGATGCTTAATCACTGAGCCACACCAGTTGGTCTCTCTTTACCTAGAAGACCTGGAATTAGGGGTCTTTCCCATAACAGACGATCAGATACAACTTCTTTTGGCATATCTGGCTCAGGGCAAATGTCTATTCACTAAATATCCATTCTTATTCTGCAATGACCCCTTGAAGCCCCCAAGGTGCATTATCTCATTCCCCAGCTCTTGTCTTAGATACCTCAGTCCCTCTTTCTATCTGTTAATCTCTCCTACATGTGGGGTCTCTGATTGTCTCATGTATGAGGGGTTCCCATACATATGTATATATTAAATTTGGTTATTTTCCCTTGCTAATCTGTCTTATGTCTATTTGATTATTAGTCCAGTCAGAAGAATCTTTTTTTTTAAATATATTTTATTGATTTTTTACAGAGAGGAAGGGAGAGAGATAGAGAGTTAGAAACATCGACGAGAGAGAAACATCGATCAGCTGCCTCCTGCACATCTCCTACTGGGGATGTGCCCGCAACCCAGGTACATGCCCTTGACCGGAATCGAACCTGGGACCTTTCAGTCCGCAGGCCGACGCTCTATCCACTGAGCCAAACCGGTTTCGGCAAGAATCTTGAGGGTAGTGGAAAGTTTGTTCCTCCCTCAAACTGGAATAAAAAAGTAGATATAATTGCTGCCAGAGATGATTCCCAAGGCAGAGGGAGAAATACCTTCCTTTCTCTCTTCTGACTCTCTGACCAGCACTGATCATTGGCTACTCCAGCAGAACAGTAGTTGACAAAGGAGTCTGGGCAAAACAGCCTGTGGGGCAGCATATAGAGCTGAGCAGAAGAGGGGAAGGGTGAGGAATGAATCTGAAGGCAAACGTGCTGAGGACCAACACACTCTTTATCTCTGGGACAATTCAGTGTCATTGATAAAAATCAATATAAGGAACATCCATGCATGTAACTTTACTTAAAATAACATTTGGAATTGTTAGCTAATTATATTGGAACTAGATGCCCGGTGCATGAAAATTCATGCACTTGGGGGGTCCCTCAGCCCAGCTTGTGCCCTCTTGTAGTCCAGGAGCCCTCAGGGGATGTCCAACTGATGGCTTAGGCCCGATGCAGTCTGGCCTCCCTCTGCGGAGGTGACCAATGGGCCAATCAGGGGACGGCACCAGCCC
>NW_005372006.1:8115-56223 GCF_000412655.1 Myotis brandtii | reverse complement strand
CTTGGCTGGCCTGGTACCACCTGCTCGCCAGACCCACCCCCCGCTGACCGGTCATTTCGCCATTCGGTCAATTTGCATATTACGCTTTTATTATATAGGATTTTCACGTACCCTAAAGCTGTGTGTTTATATATGTATATTTGTTGTTTGATTTTCTTTGTCCAATTGTTAACCTACTCTAAACACTATAGTCCTCTTCTAAAGTAAAGCCTAAAGGCTTCTTCTAGAGCAGCGGTTCTCAACCTGCTCACAGGGGTCGCCTAAGACCATCGGAAAACACATATATAATTACATATTGTTTTTGTGATTAATCACTATGCTTTAATTGTGTTCAATTTGTAACAATGAAATTGGGGGTCACCACAACATGAGGAACTGTATTAAAGGGTCGCGGCATTAGGAAGGTTGAGAACCACTGGTCTAGAGTCTGGTATACCAGTTTTTCTAAATCCCTTCCTTTATGATGGAAAGTAAGTAATTGTCTAGGATTGAGACAACCCCTCCCATGGACTTTAGATATAGATAGTTTCTTGGATTTTTATTTTTTTAGACTATGAAGTGCTCCCACATGTTTTCCTGACTTGCAGGCCTCAAATTCTCTAACTTCTTACAAGTAGGACCCTTACTTCATTTTTTTACACAGTAAGCTCCCATTTTTCATAAGAAAGAGGCTCCAGTGTGCTAAAATCCAGTTAACGACTATCTCTCGAATTCCATTTCAAACTTCCTTAGTGAGGCCATTCTGGGTGCCTTGAATCTATCATTTGAATAGTAAATAGGGTTACATTTTCCAGTTAATGTGCCTTTTTGCACTGTCTCCATAATCTCATCAGAGAATTTTTCCAGTCTAGATTGTCTAATACTGTTTTGTCTATGAATACCTAATTATCATGTCCTTCAGTCTCCAGAATGGCAGTCATAATGTTGTAACATATGTAATTATATGCAAATATATATAATACCATTAGTTATTACAAGTCATTGACTCCTCAACAATTTCTAGCTTGTCTGAGAGGATCAGTTTAAGGAGCTTTCCCAAATGTTCCATGCTAAGGAATTATTAACTCTACTAGCTTTAGTCCGGACCTGAGTGGATGGCCTTCTGGGATCTGTAAATAAATGAGCATTTATAGCATTATATACTCCTGGTAAAAACACTATTCTTTAGCTTATCCAATGAAACAGGAATTTTTAGGGATGAAAAAGACAAGTTTTAGGAAATTTTAGAAATTAAGGGGACCATGGAAGAAACACAGGGCTGCAGAGCAGCAGAAGGTATATTTCCATAGAATGGGGGAACTGAAAAGCTGCAACAGGTACATTTCCATAGAATGAGGGAGCTGGGAACAACAAAAGGTCGATATTTACAAAATAAAGAGAAGGAAGCCCTTCATCCAGAAGGAGAAGAAGAAAGCCCAAAGGGAATAGGAAAACAATAAGGAAGGAAGGGGGGAGCAGGGAGGTTCGACCTTTGAACTCAGGAGTTACTATAGTAACCAGTCTAAGGGAATAGTGACCAATCAAAGGGGATATCAAGACACCAGGATCTGCAGCCTTTATAAACCATAGGGAAAAGGAACTCAGTGGAACCCTTTCCCCCTCCCCACATGGGAGTCTGTACTTGTTCTTCAATAAATCTCCACCTTTACTATACTACCCTCTGTCCGTGGATTCATTCTTCGACTCCAGGGGACAAAAAATCTGGGTTCCAGTCCAAAAATTCTGTATCACCAACTCCATTCTGACCTTTGGGTTGTTATGCTTTATTGAAGAAAAGAAGCTGAAAAGTCAAATCCTACAATTCCCGGTTTGCCTTATAGTTGGAATTTTCCAAGATAACCATGTCAACATAAGAAACATCCAAACCTGTAAATTTTTATGAGTTTATTTGAGCCAAACTGATGACAATTGCTGGGAAGCAAAATATCAATGGATTGAGAAAATATCCAGAGAAGGGCAGTTTTGCACCATATTTTATACATTAAATCAAAGGAAGAGGCATAGGGAGGGTTAAATGAAATTCATTGATGGTAGATTAGGGAGGCATGAGAAAGCAAAGTGGGGAAATCTCTGGGATTGGATAAAAAGTAAAATGAAGAGACAAATACTTCTTTTACGTTGGTGGGTATAGGGTAGTTAACAATTAAGTTTTACAGCACATAGAGATGGTAATCAGGGGAACAAGATAATAATGAGGGGGCTTCGTGGTCTTGTGCTCTGGTGGGAGATTGTACCCTTATGGGTCTGGAAAAGGGGATTTCTCAGACATTCCAAAGATATGCTATTTTAGATGCAAAAAGATAATAGGCAGCTCAATTAAGGTAAAGATTGACCTTTGTCAAGGAAGATACAATTCTAGGACATGACTACTCACCATGACTCACTTTTAGTTAAGACATTTTAATTTCAGACCATCCTATATGGTCTCTTTCAGTATCTGAGTTTATAAGGCCTCCATGCAGGCCTCCTCTGAGCTTGTCAGGTTTAGTATGTGGTCCCTTTTTTGTCCACACTCATGGGCAAAATTTGGAAGTCAGAAGTCCGGTGGTTGTGCTTTTGCCGTTGCTTTGAAACAGTTGGTCACAGAGCATTTGTTTTTCTGTGGTAAGAGTGGCTGTTCCTAACTCCTTGGGCGTTGAGAAGTGAGACATGGAGCACCCATTTTGCTGATGTGCATTTCAGCTAGGGTGGAATGCTCCTGGAATGAGCATTTGTATTTTCCTTATTCTCTGAATATCTAATGGGCAGAAATAGCAGTTCCCAGATAAATTCATTGTTTTATCTGGGAATTGTTTCTGGAAGCTAAGACCAGGTCTTCCTCCTCCAGTTCTGTGAATATCTGTTTTTCTGTATCAGCTTCTTTTTTTGTTTGTTTAATTAGCTGGTTCTATATCTTCAATAAATCCTAATATACTATTAAACACTAAATTAAATAGATGGTAATATTTCCTCCAATTTCCAGAAACATACCTCAGACTTATTAAACATCCCATCATGGAAGGTAACAGGAACATAAACTAGGGTAAAAGATACTGATCTGCTAAATTTTCTCATGGGTTTTAGTTTATATTATTTTAAAGTTTAATTTTAATTGTTTATTTTTATCGATGCTACTCAGTTGTTTAAAAAGTCAAATTTTTTTGCTGGATTTTTAATACAGTTTTAGTAACCCCTGTCTACCTTTCTGAACTTCAGATTCCTACTCCTCATAGATATTCTAACAATTTCTTCTGGAATCTACATTTTACTTCCAAACAGCATGCCTATATTTCTAAATAGCATGCCTCTGTTATTATCTCTTGTGTTTTTCTATTTTTATTTATCTTTTGACTTCCTTCTGTGAAAGATGAAAACTTATCTCTTCTCCATTCTTTCCTCACCGATGAACACCTTCACACATTTCTTTTCTCATCATTTTCTTATATAGATACCAAATTTTTATTAGAAAATTTTCATGTTTACATTATTGTGACTATGTGAACATTATTTACAGCTGAAATATGTAGTTTGTAAGGCTCACATTTCCTTTTTCATAGATTAAAAAAAAATTCCCTTGAGGTGATAATTATCTTACTTTTCCTTTTGCTTAATTTTATGTGCACCTCTTTGCTAATTTATCCACAAATTCTCAAGATTTTCCTCAAGATATAAAAACCTATCAGATCACTTTTAAATGTCCCTTTCTCTTTTATTTCCCTTTCTTCCTCCCCAGACATCCTTTTTCGTGCCCTCAGACCTTGTGCTCTGGTCTGGAGCAGGCCAACGGCTGCACAGTTGTCATCTATAGCTCTCTCCTATGTCGGATTCCCAGTTTCCTGGATCTTATATTTTCAGTTTTCTTGGTGTATTCCCTCATTTGGTAGAACATTTTTTCCACCTGTTTTTTTGAGATATACATATTGGCGGGTGAGGAGAACATTGTATTTCTTTCTTCTATACTTTCATTTAGTTGGGTGCCAAATTCTAACCTCATATTTAGTAAGTATCCCTTGTATTCGGTGTGATATCCTAGCCCTCAGATGTGCCTGGTGCCCCCAGACTAGAGTTCTTCCAATTAACCTCTCTATAGAGTAAAACTCTACTTCTCTTTTTGGAGTTAGGAATGGGCATTTAGAGATGCCAGGTATTCCAGTTTCTGAGTCCTTCTGCGGCCCTGCAGTATGTACTGCTACATTTCCCTTTTCTTCTAAGTGAATAACCACTTATCCATCTACTTCAGCAATTAAAATGTTGTCGTTGCTATCCTGCTCTATTTGTTCTTATAGATTTATGTTCTTTTAATCCCCTTAGTCTTATTTTAAAGAGGTTTGAGGAACAGGAAAGACATAAACACGTGTATCGGTATATAATTGCACATCTTTAACTGGAAGTTCTTTGACCATTTTTAAAAAATATGTTTTATTAATTTTGTATAGAGAGAGACAGGGAGAGGGAGAGGTAGAAACATGGAAGATGAGAGAGAGTCATTGATAGGCTGCCTTCTGCATGCCCCCTACTGGGGATTGAGCCTGCAACCTGGGCATGTGCCCTGACCAGGAATCAAACCGTGACCTCCTGGTTCATGGGGTGACACTCAACCATTGAGGCACACCGGCTGGGTTGGCCATTGGTTTTTAACATCATCTATTTTTATGAGAACTGGACTGTGAATAACTGATTTATTCACACTCAAGGATTTTGGTCCTTTTAACAAATCCAGACTCTTAATAATGTAGATGTAAAAACAGACCCGTTTCACAAAATCAGTTAATTTCAGGAGGATGTTTTGAGTTACCTAAAACATCCCATAATAAATTATCTCTCTTGATTTTAACTTAGCTAACTAGTAAGACTAGCCTATGTCATATGAGTTTATTTGTTTGCTGTTCTATTTATTACATTCATAGTCTTTAGATGACTGGTCCTATTTTCTCAGTCTCTTAATATTTATATTTTAGGAACTTATTAATTCACAAAGGTTTTATAGGTCATTTTTGTGCTGAAATTAGTAATACTTTTGTTAAATCTGATCTAGGAAACATCTGAACTTGGAAGATGGTTTTCCTCTGGGCCACTATTTCATGAATGCTGACTGAGTCTAAGAAGATAAATATAACTTCTCAAAATGTAATATCATTAAATGCCAGACAATGGGATGCCTGGGTGTATAAGAAGGACTTAGCTGACATCCCTATTCAAGAGGCCAGCATAATTTTTTAGTTTCCTGTATTTTGTGCTTAACTTTGGAAATTTGTGGAAAATTACATTGAATAAAAGTTTAAAGAAGGGAACAAAATTCACTACTAATTCTACAAGTCAGAGATATCATCTGTCAGTCACTATTATTAGGTTTATTTTACTTAGTTGTATTAACATATAAATGTGCAGCAAAAAACTTTTCATTTTGTAGAAAATTTCAAACATATATAAAAGTAGATAAGAGTATAATGAATCTCTGTGTACCTGTTGTTTATCTTCCACAATTTTTAGCATGTTGCTATTCATACTTCATTTATTCCCCACTCTATTTATTCATCCTCTATCTTTACTTGTTTTGCTATAATATTTTAAAACATATCCAAAACATCATATAATTTCACCCATAAATACATCAGTATTGCTTTTTAAAATATAAGAGGTTTTAGTTTTCAATACATTATCAGCTTTATCAAAATTAAATAGTAATTCTTTAATATCATCTAGTGTCACTAGAAATCAACCATGTCAGATCCTGAGTTTTGATTTCCAGTCTTCAAAACTGAGAAAAAAAATTGTGTTGTTTAAGCCACTAGTTTTATATTTTGTGATGGCAGCTAGACTAGACTAACATACCTAGACACCTGAACATTTTTGTTAAAAAAAATTGGTTTATTTAGCTTAATTCTCATAGGCAGACTATATTGAGATGTAATTTACATACCATAAAATTCATCCATTGTAAGTATAGCTTTCAATGAGTTGTAGTAAATGTATACCTAACTTATTCATTTTGTGAAATCATCACCAAAATCCAGTTTTAGAACAAATAGATCATTTATTATTTTTAAAGGATTATAATAAATCTCAATGATGATGTTGGATTTGCTATAGCTATTAATAATTGTCAATTTGAGGTATATGAGACCCAAGTATGATGCCAGAGAAAAATTGCGGGCACATGTATTTATTGATAAGTCACAATACTTGCTTATAAACTGACAGCTCTATTATGAAAGCTATGTTAGCATTATAAAATGATAGACTTTTTGTTTTGAAACAGCTTATATAATATGGAAATGGCTTTTTCTTTGCATCTCAAAACTTTATAAATCACACTGTTGTATTTAATATTTCAGAGAACTCTGAAGCCAGAATCATTCTATTCCATTGTTATAAACCTATTTCTTTCTACATGAATACTTATAGGGATTTATTTGTCATTGTAATACACATTTTCTACAATGTGTCTTGTTATGGCTCTCTTTTTATAATAAAAATTAAATCCTTTAAAAATAAATTTGAAGACTTAAATCTTCATTTCAGCTAGTAAAGTTTTCTTTTATTATATTTTCAATTTTGACTTTGTTTTTGTGGTTCAGGGCTCATCAATAATACCAATTTATCCATTTTTTAAGATTTGGATTTTATTCGCTGGATTTTTATATTTATTATTGTTACTTTATTTTTATTTTTTAATATATATTTTTATTTTTGGAAAAGCCTTCTAAATACTGACTTTCAGGTCACTAATTTAATACCTTTATTGTGTCTGTTTTGCTAATGATTAAGTTTTATTATAGTCTTATATTTTAATATAGCCTTTCATTTCTAGTGTCATTTAAATTTTAGCTTATTCCAATTCTCTTTTTACATTTATGATGCCACCTCTTTTGAATTTTACTACTAATTCAAAGGTTTCCTATTTTCTGTTACCCTTATTGAAAACATCTAGTTTTTACCTTTTATTGTTGTTAAGAATTTTTCTTGTGCCAAAGAATTTCTCATAAGCCCTCACGTTTGTGTGGTTTCTGCTTACTCATCCTATTACAAGGTGTTTGCCAACAGATAGGGTCTGTGGCTAGCTTCCTATCTGGTACATGGCTTATTGACTGTCAGTAGAGTTACCTTTTTAGATTTCTAGTTGTGAAGCAGATTAATGTTCATAAATTCTAGACTATTTAAATGTTGCAGGTTGGCTGGATTGTAATGGTTTCCAAGCCATCCTACATGTCTGTTCTTTAATACTTTGAACCAAGGGAGTAAAAGCCAAACTAGAGTCCCCATAGTTGACTAACAGGATTGTTATTTTCATTTCTGCCCATAGTACCTTACTTGTTTAAAGCTATATCTGGAAAGTATATCTATGGTCACCACCACCTCCTCCTTCTCTTCTTACACACACATAAACATACACCACACACACTTTTGTTGTGTATTTTGGGAGTATCATTCTCCAGATAAAGGGAGGTAATGATGAAGACCAGGTTGGGGTGTAGCATGCTCTTCCCATGCAAAGATTGTGTGCAGTGGCTAGCACTGATCCTGTGTCTTTGATCTGCATGATATACAGAGAAGGATGAAACAAAGCTCTTCCTATATTCTTTCATGTTGTCAATTTTCCCTATTTGAAGTGGCTAATTATGATTACAATTCATCTCCGTAGCTCCTGCAGTCAATGGAATTTTCTCTGTTTCTGGTTGTAAGATGACTGTCATTTTTAGTTTTTGTTGTCCTCAATTTTTGTCTTTTCTTTGCCTTCATGGGTATTTTAGCAAGCTGTTGGGACAGTCTACAGTCTGGACTGCTAGTCAAGTGCCAATTTTAAAAATATTTCCTTGGATTCCAGTTTTTAAACATTTAATGTTGACACTATTACAGATGTCTCCCATTTCCCCGCCTTTACCCACCTCCACCCATGGGCTATGCATATATGTTCCTTGGCTAATCTCTTCACCTTCTTTCATACAGGTCCCTCATCCCCTTCTCCTATGATCTCTGTCAGTCTATCCCATGTATCCATCCCTCTGTGTCTATTTTGTTTGTCAGTTTATTTTGTTCATTAGATTCCACATGTAAGTGAAATCATGTGGTTATTTGTCTTTCTCTGTCTGGCTTTTTTTCGCTTAGCATAATAATCTCCAGGTCCACCTATTCTGTCTCAAAGGGTAAGAGATCCTTCTTCTTTTTTTTTTCTTTTTTTGTAGCCAAGTAGCATTCCATTATGTAAATATACCAGGTTTTTTATCCACTTTCTACTGATGGGCACTTGGGCTGTTTTCAGATCGTGGCTATTGTAAATAATGCTGCTATGAACAAAGGGGTGCATATATTCTTCCTGACTGGTGTTTTGGAATTCTTAATCAGCTGCCACCTGCATACCCCTCCTGGGAATTGAGCCTAAAACTTGGGCATGTGCCCTGACTAGGAATTGAACCAGTGACCTCTTGGTGCAGCAGATGATGCTCAATCCACTGAGCGATACCAGCCAGGCACATTTTTAATTTTTTGAGGAAACTCCAAATTCTTTTTTCACAGTGGCTGCACCAGTCTGCATTCCCGCCAACAGTGCACTAGGGTTCCATTTTCTCCATATCCTCAGCAGTACTTTGTTGATTTATTGATGATAGCTATTCTGACAGGTGTGAGGTGATATCTCATTGTGGTTTTAATTTACATCTCTCTGATGATTAGTGGTGTTGAGCATTTTATTTTTCATATGTCTATTGGCCATCTGTATGGCTTCTTCAGAGAAGTGTCTATTCAGGTCCTTTGCCCATTTTTTAATTGGATTGTTTGTATTCCTGGTGTTGAGTTATATAAGTTCTTTATATATTTTGGAAATTAACTACTTATCAGATGTATCATTGGTAAATATGTTCTCCATGCAATAGGTTCCTTTTTCATTTTGTTGGTGGTTGCCTTTGCTGTGCAAAAGCTTGTTAGTTTGATGTAGTCCCCTTTGTTTATTTTTTCCTTTGTTTCCTTTGCCCTAGGAGATATATCAGTAAAAACATTGCTCTGAGAGATGTCTGAGATTTTACTGCCTATGTTTTCTTCTAAGATTCTTATGGTTTCTTGAATATTTAACTTCTTTTAAAATGCTAAGTGAGGTCATTAATATTTGAGAGAGAGAAAGATGTAAGGGGAATGTTACTTATGTAGCTGTGTGAACTTGGCAAGTTATTCACTCTCATTAAGAGGTACATGTTTCTCCATCCTATCTGTTGCTTTGGATAATAGAATGCCACAGAAGCAACATTTTGTCGGCTCCTAGGTCTTGCCTGTTTTCTTTCTGAATTCTTCTGATTTCCATGTGAATAAGCCTGCTCAATGGCAAGAGGAAAGTGACCCAGGTGTCCCCATTGCCCATCTTGACAGTGAACTATCTGTTGGACACATGAATGGAGCCATATTAGGTTATTCAACTCCCAGTTGACCAGCCAGCATCTGACTGCAGATGAATTAGTAATCTCCATAGAGATCAAAAGAACTACCAGCTGAGCCTAATCCAAACTGCCAACCTATAGAATTGTGAGTTCAATAATCATTGTTGTTTAAAGCTACTGACTAATAGAGGAGCTTGTTATGCAGCAATAACTGATATATAGCTTTCTGTTGACCTCAGAATGAATTGGACCCCTCCTACCTTTCTGATGTTAACTTCTCTATTATCTTCCTTCCTTCCTTTATATGCCTCTAACCAACCAAACTTGTTCCCCACATTAGTGTTTTACACTTGAAAAAACCATCTACCTAGAAAATATTTTTTTCTGTTACCTCTACCAAGAAAACATTTCCCAAAATCTGTGTGACTTATGGCTTCATATAATTCAGGTCTTAGCTCAAAAGTGAGCCCCTCCTTAATCACTCAATCTAAAGAAGCCTACTCAGATACTCTCTAATGCATCTATCACTAGAGTTCATTTTCAATCTGTTTATTAATATTCCTTTTATACTCTTCTCCCAAACCCTAGAGCTGTGTTGTTAATAGAAATACAATGTGAATCACAAATACAAGCCGTATTTGTAATTTTAAACTGTTGATAGAAATGTAAATTGATTTAGTCACTATGGAAAACGGGTGGAAGCCTCTTTAAAAATTAAAAATATAACTACCATATGATCTAGCAATATATTCCATGAATATATCCAAAAGTAAAACAAAACACTAATTCAAAAACATATCTACTTCCATGTTCATAGCAGCATTATTTACAATTGCCAAGACATGGAAGCAACCTAAGTATTCATCAATGTGTGAATGGATAAAGAAGTTGTGATATACAGGGTGTCCCCCCAAAATGTATACATTTAACAGCTGATAGCTCAATTGATGTTTGTTTCTTTTCAGATTTAACCCATTGGAATTAATAATTATTCAGAGTGTGTATACTTTGTGGGGGACAGCCTATATACATACATAAAATGGAATATTATTTAGTCATGAAAAAATAAGGAAATCCTACCATTTGCAACAACATGGATGGACCTTGAAGGCATTATTCTAAGTGAAATAAGTCAGACAGAAAAAGATAAATACTTTATGATATCACTTATATGCAAAATCTAAACAAAACCCAAACCTCCCAAACTCATAGAAAAAGACATCAGGCTTGTGGTTTACCAGAGGCCTGGGGTAGAGAAAGGAGAAATTGGAGGAAAGTGGTCAAAAGGTACAAACTTCCAGATATAAGATAAATAGTTATTGAGGATATAATATACAATATGATGGCTATAGTTGGCACTGCCGTATGATATATGGAAAAGTTGTTAAGAGAGTAAATCCTAAGAATTCTCATCACAGGAGGAAATGTTTTTCTTTATTTTTTCTTTTTATTGTATCTCTATGAGAAGATGGATGTTAGTTGAACCTATTGTGGTAATCACTTCACAATATATGTAAATCAACCCATCATGCTGTATGCCTTAAACTTATATAGGTTTCTATAGTGAACCAAATAAGGAGCTTTTCAATAACAACTAGGAAAAATAGTTTGAGAGTGGTAGTGAGCACGGCAAAAAAATAAGAAACATTTAGAAAGTAGAATTGCAGGAATTTGCAGAATTGTCTGGAATGACTAAAGTTTCCAACTTTGGCAATGAAATAGATAAGACTGGTTTTCATGGGGACAGGTAGTAAGTGATATGAAGGTTGCTGGGATTTAACACAATGCAGTTGGTTTGGGTCATGTTGAAACTATGATACCTATGGGACTGCTGCATTGTTTGTGATTTATTTATTATTATTATTTTTAATATATATTTTTATTGATTTTAGAGAGGAAGAGAGAAGGAGAGAGATAGATAGCAACATCAAAGATGAGAGAGAATCATTGACCGGCTGCCTCCTTCATGTCCCACACTGGGGATTGAGCCCGCAACCCAGGCATGTGCCCTGACTGGGAATCAAACCATGACCTCCTGGTTCATAGGTTGATGCTCAGCCGGTGAGCCACGCAGGCTGGGCTGTTTGGATTTATTGATGTAAAACCCAGGCATGGAGACAAATATTTGAGAGACATTAAATCATTGATAGTCATTGAAGGCATAGGTACAGATAAATTTTTCTAAAAGAGTGTGTACATGGAAAAAATTATTGACACTGGAATCTTGGGGAATAATAATGTTGAAGAGAGAGAATTGTATGGAGGGAGATCATCTAAGTGAGAATGAGTAACTAAGGAAAATCTCGGACCTTCAGAGGACAGAGCGTTAAGGAAGGAGTAATTTATCATGAGAAATGCCAAAGAGAGCTCAAGTAAGATAAGGAATAAAATAATACTTTGAATTTGAAATTGGTATATGGTATCAGAAACTGGCAGGAACAAGTTCAGCATAATAGAGGGGGTGAAAACAGAGTGACAGTGTGAAAAAGACGAGAGGTGAAGAATTGGAGAGAATGAGTTTAGACTCTGGGTTCTGGAGGGAAGGGAAGAGAAGGGTAGCTACAGGAGGAGACAGGGTTGTTTGAATATTGGAACTGACGATTATCATTTTATGTTGAGTAAACCTGCGTGTGAAGAGTGAATATCTGATGACAAAAAGCCCCTGATGTGGGAGGGGAGATGGACTTGGCACAGGTGGCAGGAGTTTCAATTCTGTTGAAACTTTATACAGCTCCACAACAATAGGGTAACTTATATGTGTCCCTCATCAATTAGTAATCTTCATTTATAACCAATGGGAATTTCAAGAAATGAATAATTTTCACTACACTCTCAGAAAGAATATCTTCAGTCATGACCCTCATAAAGTCTCCAGAGTCCCTTTCTCCTCTACTCATTCTTCAGATTTTATGACACAGTAGAACCTATTCTCCATTAATCCAGCCAAAATTATGCTTAATGTCAGGAATATGGTGATGAACAAAATGCAGTGCCAGCTTTTGAGACCCTCTAGTTGCACACAGGGTCTATCTAGGAGTTACTCTCAAGATCCTTGTGATTGCTGCTGGTGACAGTGATGTAATGGTGATATACTGGTGGGATTATATGACCCTTGGTCCATTTATTCATTTAGTATGATTGTGACAAAATAAAGTATCAACTTTTCCTTTGTTTTTAGAAGTTCCATAAAATATCCATGTAGAATTCCTCTTATTAAAAAAAAATGAAGTAGTATTATTAGAGCACAGACCAACTTTTCACTTGAAAAGCATTTTCAAGATTGTCAGATTTTTGTTGTTGTTTTTTGTTTATTTTACTATTAATTGAGTGCCTTGAGGACAAGGATCTTCTCTAATACTTTCCTTCACAGATACGCTACCCTGTGAAATGCAGTATTTAGGATTCAGGATACTTGGGTTAAATGAGTAATCAGCCATGTAACTTAGAGATCTTAACAGCATCTACACCTTATTTAATAGCACCTAGAAAATGACAATAACCCCTGTCCTACTACTTCTTATGTTTTTTTTTTAAACAATCCAATAAATGAGAAAGTTTTTTTGGTTTTTTTAAAAATAACTTACAAGTGTTGCAGATGGATTGGAAGGGTCCCTGAATCCTCATGTACTTTGGTTCCATTCATGCCTAAAGTTTTTCACTTAAGGAAGATAGTAACTTCCCAGTTTTGCTTAAACCAATGGGTTTCGTACTTTGTAACAGAAAGGATTCTGACGTATGCAGTAGTTTTCTTCAGAATTCAGGTACTTGCATCATCTGTGACTTGGTGTGAAACAGGTGAAAGTTGGCAACAAGGCAAAATAAAACTATCAGGTATAAAATGCCTTCTGGGGAGCAAGCACAGAGGGACTCTCCAGGTGCAAGGGTGGCAGTGTGGACTGACCCGTGTGATACTGACTGACTGTGGAAGCTGAGAACAAAACTGTCCCCAGGCCTTGTATGCATGTGCTCAAAGTGAACCTCTGGATGCCAGATCTTCTGCCCCCTGGAGGAGCACGAATGTGTCCTTATTATTGGTAGAAAGACATGCTCCTCACATTATCAAGATTCAAAATTATTATTTAGAAAATAAATACGTGTATCAAATTGTAGGCATTAGGAATTCTGATTGATTTGGGGAGCAGATTAGAAGCTGTAGAGAAAAGAAGTCAGGCTTCCTTGTAGTAAAGTAGCAGCTACAATCTGGTCCCTGGTCAGATGAGAAGGAATCATCCATAAGAGATGGATCTCTTAAGAAACGAAATACCTTTGTTATCCAGGTTACTCTTTCAGTGGGCATTAATGATTGACCTTACATGTAGAATGATCCGAGTTATACATCAGCCTGTAATTAAAGTTTTCTTTTGCCCTGTCTTCACTTCTACGACTTAACTTGTATTGCTCAACATTCCCTTCTCCACATTTTTGAGTCCAGAACTTGGGAATAATATCAGTAGCTTCTGTATTTTGAAAGAGCCTCAATCCTAGATATTAAGTCATTGAGCATTAACATTTTGTTAAGTACCTGGCAAGACATACCCACGTAGATGCTTAATGAATAGTGGTAGCATTTGCCAGGAGCTCATTGAGCCCACAGAAAAGCCTTCAGCATTCAGATCTATCAAGTAATATCTATCTTAATCAACTTTTCTCACCAATTTTATTTTTCTACTTTTGGACAGCTTCATCTCTTTTCATATCACTGATGCAAGAAAATATAAATAGTAACAAAGAAAATAAAATTTCCCCACAAAAACCTGTTTCTATGGAATTAAATGAAGATTATGCATGAATACGTTAGGACTTGCTGCCTATCTTCCTTCAGACATGCCTGATATTTTATGCCTTGCCTTGTTTCATGGCTTATGTAACTGATACTTACTGAGCAGCGACAGGCCTTGGATGGCTGCGTGCTTTATCTGCCTGAGGTTAACGTCAGGTTCACCTCGGCAAGTGTTGTGTTATATTCAGCAGAGAGTGGGGCCCTTTTGATCGTCTTATCTCATATGAGGAAGTATCATGGGACTGGTTAAGACCAAAGCCTCAGGAATCCCACAGAGCAGGATCCAGACACAAACTCTGCTTTATTCTGACTTTTAACCGGGGCAAGTCACTTTGACCCTTGAAGCCTCAATTTCTTCACCTGCAAAATGAGGATTACTTGAACTTCCTCATTGCTGTAGGATCAGATGAGTACATCCAGGCAAATAGCTTAGCCCAGAGCTTTCCACAGAATAATCCCAGATAATCACTGCTCACTATCATTGATGGTTCAGGGGTGGGTAGTACAAAACTCCTATGACTTTTACAGAATATAGTGAAATTTGTCTCTAAGTTAAATCAGTTAACTGGAGGATAATTTCACCCACACTCCAGTTCCCTCGCCCCTGGGAACATCTGGCAATGTCTGGAGAAATTTTTGGTTTTCCCAGCTCATTGGGGTAAGTTGGGGGGCTGCTACTGACATCTAATGGGTAGAGGTAATGGGTTGTTTTGTTTCTAAACATTCCACAATGCACAGGCAGCCCCCCCGCCCCCAATCCCTCAGAGGGAAATTACCTGGTTCAAAATGTCAGTAGCGCTGAAGCTGAGAAACCCTGCAGTAAATGGAAGGGAATCCTTCCATAGATGAGTCATGAATATATTCAAATCAAGAAACCAGTCTATCAGCAACTATTTGTTGCCCTTCTGTTCCAGGTCTAAGATCTTTAGTTTATGTAGCATCTTTACATATATTTAACTATTCATTCTGACAAAAATCTTTAAAAAATAAGCTGGACTGCATTAACCAGTACCCCCTCCCCTTTCTTTTCTTTCTTTTGTAAATGCGGAGAGAGGTTGACTTACTCACAAAAACACAGATGGTAATTAAACCCAGATGTTGAAGTCCCAAATACAGTGCTTCCTCCACTCTCCCAGGCCCAGCATTGCATTTCTGTGGGATTACAGGAGACATTTTAGACATGGTTCCTCCCCTAAGATTCTTAGTCAACTGTTAAGAGATTTGCACATGAACACTTATTGATACCTATTGGGGCTATAATAAAGGCACGTTCCCTCTCCCATCCCCAGCCCTTCAATGTTGGAGAATATTGCAAGGCAGCTAACTGGAAACCGGAGTGTTCTCTTTCTTCCCAATCTCAGAGGGCTCATTTGCAACATAAGTGTAGTAACTTGTCTGCAAAACAAGAGTGCTACCCTTCTTTACAATCTGTACTGTCATAGCATATGCCATCATGTTCCCTTTCCCCCACCAGCCCTCCTACAGAGCCCAGATGGTGCCTGGCCTGATCTTGCAAACTTCAGATGGCCTCCATTTCTTTTTCATCCCCGTCCTCTTCTGAGAACCGAGGGTGAGGAGCTGAGGTTTACTGATGATAGCATGTCTAACTTGACGCCCAGGTGTTATCATATTCCAAAATGCAACCAGTTTTGACATGTTAACTCTGTTCTTCTCAGCTCAGAGGCTAACCGTGTGTCAGCACGTACAGATTACTTCATGAAGTTTTGCGAAGCGCTGATTTTGAATTCAGATTTTATATAAACGTTACAAAAATTTTAGAAAAATAATAGACATGTGATGCCTAGTCATTGCCTAGCTGCCTGATACCTCCAAAGAACAATGTACCTTCATCTCTTTGCACATGCTGTGTTTACTAGTATGTTGTCAAATTAGCTTGAGATTGTTTTGACAAATGAGTAAAACTGATCCCAGCTAACACTCAGTCATGAGGAAGTTTTAATATCTAACCCATTAAAAAAACACCCCAGCACCAGGTAATAATACTTACTGCAAAGGAAATAAATAATTCATGATTAGTTTCATGCATATTTATTATCAAAAAGTTACCAAAAGACTTTATTATTATTATTATTTTTAAATATTTTTTAATTGATTTCAGAGAGGAAGGGAGAGGAAAAGAAATAGAAATATCAATGATGAGAGGGAATCATTGATTGGCTGCCTCCTGCACGCCCCCTACTGGGGATTGAGCCCACAACCCAGGCATGTGCCCTTGACCAGAATCGAACCTGGGACCCTTCAGTCGGCAGGCAGACGCTCTATCCACTGAGCCAAACTGGCTAGAGCCCAAAAGACTTTTAGAGATCTTTTTTCATGAGGAGTTCTTTGATGATAATAATAAAATTTGCCCTGGCATTTCTTATTCAAAGATGAGTAACCATTACCAATGCAAACGTTAGTAAATATTATATTAGTATACAACATTTCAACAAATAATATAAAGTTGAAAACTATTTGTATCCCAAATAAGAGGTTTTTGTTAGTCTGCTCCCATGTTTATTGTGCTTTGAAAAATGATGAAAGTCATTGAAAGTTCATTAGTGCTTCACAGATAAATACGTATTTGCAAAGATATGCACCCCCATGCTGGCTTTCTTCCTGCCTAAGGACATGAAGAGAAGTGAAGTGAAAAACACAATCCTTCTTGATTTATTTTCACTTGGGTGGCTTTGGGAGTTACTCAAAACTTATGTGCTCCATAAAAGACAGAACTGAAAGTGTACAAGATGCAACTCAAGCAGAAACTACCAACTAGAAATATTTTCCAGAGTCTGTCCTTTCCCCACGTGGTGGGTGGTGAAGTCACCCTCAGAGCTGATCATATGAAGACAGGCTAAGTGAAGGCAATGCAGGAAGGATGCATGTGCTCCTTTCCTCAGAGGGCCCTTCCTTACTTGTATGTCATTCCCCTGCTCAGAGCTCGTCTAGAGCTTCTATTGCTTTAAAGACTTTAATTCCTAACGTGTTATGCAGAGATCTTTCCAGATCTGGTCTCTGACTAGTTCCCCATTCTCAGCTGACACAGTCAAACAGGCAGGTGTGTGCAGGACCTGCCAGCAGTTGATTCATCGCATATTTGTGGAGTGCCTACTCTGTCCCAGGCATAGAGATCAGCAAAGCTTGCCACTCACTGTTAGAACATAAAGAGGGAAGCAGGGGATGAAGGGCAACAGAACTGGCAGGGCTGTTGAGACCAGTTATGGAGGCTTTATAACTGTAAGGAACTTGAACTTCATTTCATTGGTGAGAGGGAGTTCCTGAAACATTAACACTAATTTTATAGAAGGAATTGCTTTGGAAGGACTTAGTGTTTACAGTTGTAAAAAGGCTGCCGTTTAGCACTTGTTTTAAAAAATGGCATGCCAACATAAAGTAATAAAATAATTTTCCTTGATGACCTCTTTTTGGATACCAATTTAATCACTGGACAATGTTGATTGAGAAGAGCCAGGCACAGCAACATGTACTCATGATATAGTATAGAACAAGCCATTTTGATTCCTTCCCAAAGGAGCATGCAATCAAATGGAAGACAAATAAATAGAAAATTGACAAATTATAGTTGGTATAAAGAAGTCACAAACAAGATTTTGAAGTAGAAACTATGAAAATAAGAAGGAGGTTCACACTTTTGATAAATTACTGGGAGAAGCCTGACTGAGGAGGTGATCTACAAGCCGAGTCTCAAGAGAGAAGGAGCACCCATTCAAAGAGAGGAAAGAGAAGCATTCCAGGAAAGGGAGCAGCAGGGAGGATTGGATATGGTTGTGGAGCTGAGAGATCAATATGGCTGGATTCTGTAAGGTGAGGAGGAGTAGAGCATGAAATGAAATTGCAAAAGACAAAAGCCAAAACATGCAAGAAGCAGTAAAGTCTGCTAAAAAGTTTAGATGTTATTCTCACATTTCTCTTTGAGGACAGGCTGCAGTATATTACTCATGGTTACATAGATCTTTTTACATGAATAATCATATATATATATATTTGGGGGGGGGGTAATAAATCCTAAAAGTATTTAAAAGAGATTGAGAATGATTATAATGAATTCTTCTGTAAAAAACAGCCTAAATGTCTTAAAATGAGCTGTTTTATCTTTAGACTGATTGGACCAAAAAAAATATGCTATTTTAATTATTCGTCTAGGAAAAACTAACATCTTAACCTACCAGCTAATCCTTAGTCACTGAGACTATAAAAGAGGGGATTTTGACTTCCAAAAGGGAATTTCTGAGAAGGTTTTGGTAATCTGAAAATTATATCTTCTTCCTGGAAGCTAGCGATTAATTTTACCCTTCAGTGTATGTCATACTTAACAGAGAAAACAATTCAGTGGGCCTGTATCCTAGTCAGGGAGGCTGATATCATTTACAGCACAGCCTCTTAGATGAGGTTTCATTCCCGTTCCTGCAGGAGGATGTTAGGTCTCATGAAGCAGCCTGGGCCATTGTGATTTGACCGTGGTAGGGTTCTAAACACTGGTGGCGGGTAGACTATAGATTTCAAAGGGTGATGAGAAAAATCTGTACAAATCTTATTTTTTAAAATATCACCCCCCACCCCTCATTAAAAGTATTGGCTGCCTTATCTACTAACTGGAAAACACAATGTAATGATTCTTATATTAAATAGTAATTGGAACAAGAGCTAAGTTTGTTTAAAAGCTAAAAGGCTGCTTAGACAAATTAAATACTCATTTACCTACATCTGGAGTATATTTATTATAGAGTGGAAAAGAGCAATGACTTCAGCTTATCACTAGGAGCTGAATAAAAATTACCTGCCATCAGATTTAAAGCTGTGTTAGTGTTCAGCTAAATTTATAACTAAGCTATTAAATCATATGAAAAATGATAACATCTTTGATATTCTTTTATTCCAAACTTTCTCATAGGATTTTTTATTTCTCTTTGTTATAAAAAATGATCTTATACTGAGAAAACTTTATTCCATTGTCATTTCCCTATTAATGAGATTCTGGTTTAATAACATAGTGAAATTATAATAAAAAGTGGCATTATTACAAGCTATCCTGTATGTGAGTTATATAATATGTTGAGAAGATCCCTACAAAGCCATACTTACCTAATTATAATGAGGCCAACTCCTTGAAGAACACATGTTTGTGTCTCATATAACTAATTAATGAAGACTGAAATAATTGATGGTGAATGTAACAGAGTATACTAGTAGATACTGAAGTTTATCTCCTTTTTCACCATTGGTTCTTTATCTGTGGTACTAATATTAATTGAGTAATTTGACAAAACAATAGCTTTGCTTGCTTTCTGTCCAAATGATACAACATTCCTATGGAACACACTGTATGAGTGAGATTAAACACCTGAAAATAAATTATTATGAATGGGGATTACTGTAGAGAATTAAAATTAATATCAGTCAGTTTTTAGTCATTTTCTTGAGTTTCCAGATCATAGTTACCTGTTTTCATGGTAAGAAAGTAGCCTAAAATTCCAAACTCAGTTTATTCATATTTAAATGATTAGAGATTTCACTTTCATTAAACATGATACATAAGGTCTGCACTGATTGATCCTTCCAGAAATGAGACAATCTTCATTTACATGATTTGAATAAATTCTAAATAAATTCTAAAACCTCCCTTCTGTAGTAACACAATAACATCAGTTGGTCAGCCAAACTTGTATCTATGAAAGTACAATGTTAGATGACTGGATTTTTAATAAAATTGAGTATAGGAGATAAAGATAGAAATAAAATATATATGTATATATAAAGGAGTTTCATGAGTTATGGACTACCTACAGTAAATAATAAAACTGCGTTAGCTGAGAGGCGAAACAGAACAGAGATCCCTTAGCTATAAAAAAGTTTTATATGACATTACATTTTATGTTTGCAAAGCAGTGAGAGATAAATGATGCCAGTACAAGCATCTAGATCCCACATGGAACTGTATGCTGGACACTTTTTTTATTTTTTATTTTTTTTAAATCAAATGAGCCTTTTATCCTGCACATTTTTGTTTCTTTTCCAATCTAATCTTGGGATTTCTTTCCAAATGTTTAACTAATTGAGTCAAAACACTTTTAGCAAAGATACAACACGGTTACTAGAAAATCTAAGTATCTTTCCTCAAATAGTTACATATATGTTAAGGTCTTACATCTTTTAATTATTATGTGTTAGCTTGTGTTTTCCAAATTTTCCCAATCTTTTGGAATACTCTTATTGTATTTATGCAGATCTTTCCCCCAAAAGGTCTTCTGCAATCCTTTGCAGTGTGCCACTTTGTTGGAAAGTAATAGAAATGTACCTCTTTTTCATTTTGAGCTACTGTGTTTTTCATTTTCAGGAAAATAGAACAGGCTGTAGGTGATATTAATCTTCTTGGTCTCTTCTTCTTCTTCTCCTCCTCCTCCTTCTCCTCCTCCTCCTCCTCCTTCTTCTTCTTCTTCTTCTCCTTCTTCTGATGGGTGAAGAGAGAGCTATGCAAATTTCTGTATCTTCCTTTTGTTTACAGTACAAAGATAATGGATTACCTTTTCCAAAGTGTCGGAATTCAACTTTTCAAAAGTGACAGAAAAGGAGTCAAGAAAGTTTTGCATCAGTCATTTATTGAAATATATGTCAGAGCATCAATACCTACTTTGGTGAAAGAAAGACCTAAATTCATCTCTTAAATTCTTATGAGAGTGACTGTGGTACTGGAGAAGACAGTTGCTGCTAAACACTCAATGTTCAAACAGAAATATTTTAACAGTAGTTATTAGGAAGAAATGAAAAACTTGAATGGCATATACTTCTTACAAGGAAACTAGTTTGTAAGCAATGTAGCTTTTTAACTTAAGTTTTCAAGTTTTAATAAAAAATTTAGTAGGGAAATTGCAAAGTCACAAAATGTACTTTTTTTGTCAAAGTGAAAAAGGTAAAAAAAAAACAAAAACCCAAGATAAAGCAGCACTAAAAAGTTTACTTACTTCACAATCTAAAACTTAGATAACAAGCTTCATGAACTTTTGATTCTTTGTTGTTCTCAAATAAACCCCAAATTAATTACTAGGTAATTAAAAAAATTCGCACATTTATGTTGAGTATGAATTATAGAAGATTTCTAGAACTAAGCAAGATGAACACAAGTTCTGTGTACAATGTCATGGTAGGTAAACTGCCTGTTAATTTTTTTTCCCCCAGATCAGTTTACATAGTGTAACTATAGCTTTGTTTTATCTACCTTTAAACTCAATTCACCCAACAGAAAAGGATCTGAACTGGTAACACAGTCTAGATAACAGATAAGATAGTGTCACGTGGTACAAATGGAAGTTTCATTCTCTTTTTTTAAAGAAACCTCTTAAGACAGGCACTTGTCTCAAAGACATTTTTGCACATCACAGCCAAAGGTACAGTTTATGACCCACTGATGAGAAAAGTAAATTATTTCAACTGAGAAATATTTTCTCCTATAGGATAAAGACAATTTTATTCATGGACAAAATGCCCTGTGGAGGAGATCTTATAATTACATCACCCATTATCATAATCATCAAATGCATACATCTAAGTTCATTCAATGGAAGATGGGACCTCATGGACATCTGTTACAGTGTCGTGGTAAGAAGATAATGCTTTGTGTCTACAGTCTAAGTGCTTTAGAAGCAGTAAGCTTCCCAGTACCTTTGTGAACTAGGTAAGCAATTTTCTTCTTCCTGCTTTCCCTTTATGCCTCAATATATCCACAGTAAGGCTCCTGCTGCTGATTACCATTGACTATGTAATGATGATTATGAACTTCAAATGTCTAATTAATTTTCTTCAGGAGGGACCATATCTAATTCTGTATTTTACATAATGTCTTAATGAGGAAAAAGACCAATTCTCGTCATCATATCCCTTTCATTGTGTCTTAAAGTGACCTCATTCACAAAGCAAATGATCAGGCAAAGGCAGCCTTTAGCATGCACACACGACAGGATGGTTTCCAGGTGCTCTGATGGCCTGCTGCTGAAAGTGGGGGAGAGGAAGCACTTTCAATACAAGAGGTCAACTCAGGTGGCTTTGCTCTTGCACTTTCTTTATATTGCCAGTCTCTGGGGCTAGGACCCAGGGAGGAGCTGGGAGCTGGCAAGAACCAATGGACATGTAGACATAATGGTTCTGTAACGGTATGTTCAGAGAGGCTCAGCAATATGAAGTGAAAATGTTGCAGGGTGGCAAAAGAATACTTTCTTTAGATGAATAAATAGGTCGTAAGGTTTTGAGCTCAAGGGGAGAGTTGAATACACAGACCTAGCGTAATTTTGTGCAGCATTGTACAACTCTGAGATGCTGAGCCAATTTGGCTTCATGGAAAACATCTGGATAACTACATTATCTCATGGCTTGACTGAGTGGACTTGGCATTTCAACATATTTATACATATAGTGTAACTGTTAGCTAAATGAAAATTTGATTCCATTGGAATATTTGTAGATACTAACTGTGATACCTCTGCAAAAATCACTATTGTTGAGTTATACTTTACAGTTGCCTTATTGACTTTCATAGAGGCCTGGACCAGAAGCCAGGCAGATAACGTCACTTATTTTTTTTGTTGTGAAAGTGCTTTTTAAGTCTGATATTGTTGATTATGTTTTCTTCATAAATCTGATGTATTACATTTATTTTAAAGTTTGGTACCAGAAACAAATGTTTTGATACAAGAATTATGCAGCCCATCATATTTGCTTTGTTGCTTTGGCTCTCAGGAAGCTCAAAGATAAATAATGATAGTAATGATGCAGTCTTTACATAATGAAGTAATTTGTTTTACCATTTAAATAAAAGTAGTCAAATCGGGCATAACTTAACATTTGGGTCATGTAAGATATTGTGCTCACTTAATGGACATATTGATTAGACTACCCATATGCTAGTAAGACAAAATTTGTTTTGATTCTGAGAAATTGGCTGGTAAATCTTTTGGTATTAATATGACTAACCCTTACTTGAAGAAAAATGTAATGACAAAAAGAATGAAATTAGAGTCCTCTTGTCATTAATAGAAGACAACACAGTATCCGCTGGTGAAAAGACCCTGGATTCTGAGTCAGGCTGACTTGGATTTGAATTATAGTTCTTCTACTTTTATTTGTATGATTTGGGGTGTATTTCTGTCATTTTTGAGTTTCAGTATTTTATTTGTGGATGTGAGGTTCTTAAAATGGTGCCTAGCACACAATAAATATTGAATAAATATTGACTACTATTATTCATAATAATGATAATTATTGATTAAAGCTTAGACTAGATAATACTGGTTAAAACTTGAAAGTAGATGCTTCTAGATGATTCTGTAAGAGATACAAAAGAAATATTAATAAAATAATGAATAGTTTCTATTTGAATGTAGAGGTTTTATAAATATTTCATTATTTATGAAATTATATTAAAAATCTTAACAGTTTTTCTTTTACTTGTGTAATATGGAAGTCTGAAATATGTGTAGAATTTTACTCAATGTCTCATAATATTTTTATTTAAGAATGCTAAAACTATGGTCAGTGTTTTGACAGGACAAAATCTACTAATTAAAATTGACAAAAGTAAAACAATTAATGATTATAATTAAAGGGTATCCTAAGATTTTATAGTTCCCCAAATCTAGAAACTACAGTATTGATTTTTAGAGTTTACATGTCTATCGTGTAACCCTACCCACCAATTTATAATTATGTTGTTTTCTAAAAGTTTCCTTGTAACTTGTTAGTTTGAAACTCAGAATGATTTTTCTTACAGAAATTATATTGCAAATGCTGGCTTTTTTCAGTTTAGCCCTACTTTTCAAAGCTGATTTAATCTTTACAAATAAAGCTAAAGTTTTATTTTTTCAATAAAAGGCAGAAAATAATCCTCTAGTAACACCTTTTATTATAAAGCTAATAAATATATTTAAGCATACATAATATTTATATATAATTTTAATTAAATGTTTTTCTATTGTATAACTTGCAATCAAGAAAGATTGAAAATAAATAATTATGAAATTTATTTTTAATGAATTTGATGTGGGCAAAAGGCCAGGGGGAAATTTGGTGCAGATCTTAGTTCTGGGTCCTTTCAATAGTTTTTGAGGTTCAATTCAATAAATATATTTTCAACAGAACCTGCCCTGTTGAGACTGTGCTACATTTTTCAATGAATGGTGAATAAAACCTTATTTCTGTACTTATACGTATACCGCTGAAGATCAAACTCAGCTGCATATCACAGAAATATCCAAAATAACCTCAGGTTAAATGAGATAGAAGTACATCTCCCTCCCTTTAATAAGGCAGTCTAGGGCCAGTGAAGGGCTTCAGGTCCTTTTCCCTTGCTCTTCTGCTGAATATGGCTTCTGTTCCCAGGGTCACTAAAGTCCATGATGGGTTCAGGAATTTAGCTACTTCCTCTGTGTCTACAGCAGCAGGAAGGAGGGAAGAGGAAAAAGGAAGAGATGGACACACCCATTACTTAGATTTTTATTAGACTTAAAAAGTATATATTTTTTATTGATTTTAGAGAGGAAGGGAAAGGGAGAGAGAGATAGAAACATCAATGATGAGAGTGAATCATTGATCGGCTGCCTCCTGCACACCCCCCATCGAGGATTGAGCCCACAACCTGGGCATGTGCCCCTACCAGGAATCAAACTGTGACTTCCTAGTTCATAGGTCAATGCTCAACCACGGAGCCACACTGGCTGGGCTAGCCTTTTTTTCTTTAAAGAGCAATTTTAGGTTCACAATAAAATGGAGCAGAAGGTATGGAAATTTCCCATATACTTACTGCCCCCTCACCCCTGGCACACACACAAATGCATATCTCCCCATTATCATCATTTCTCATTTTAAAGGAAACTTTCTGGAAGTTTGAATCAACATTTACCTCTCATTTGGTCAGAGCTTAGTTATATGAGCCCTCTATGTGTGCATGGAA
Source organism: Myotis brandtii (assembly GCF_000412655.1). Lineage (NCBI taxonomy): Eukaryota > Metazoa > Chordata > Mammalia > Chiroptera > Vespertilionidae > Myotis > Myotis brandtii. The sequence goes on along the minus strand of NW_005372006.1, from coordinate 31,142 downwards.
GACTGGGGAATGTGGTTTTAGCGGCCTGGCAATGTACCTAGCTAAAATTCAAGGTTCTATTACAAACAAAGGGAAGATTGTATATTGAGGGCAACCAGCAGAGTATATGGCACTTTCAAGGCGTTCCAATACAGAAGTTGGTTGGTCAGTATAAAGAGAATGATAACACTGGTCCTTATGAGCAGAGGATCACAAGAGAGGTACACACAACGGACAGTAAGCAGCCAGAGAGCAAATGCAGTTGGGGGCACTGGAGCATCTTCATGAAAGGGACCACATCTGAAGATCTGGAGGATGGGTAGTGTATCCAACACTGTTGCCTACCCCAACCCCTCTGCTCCGTTCTTTCTGGCTGAGAGACCCTGGGTTTGAGGCTCCTCTTAGCATGAGGCCCCTCTTAACAACTTCTCTTTTTAAGAAAGGGAAATCTATGTAAGTTATAGCTTATGCTTCACTTAAGCTGAAAACTAAACCTAAAATTAAAAGTTCTTGAAGAGAACTTGAGAGCCCCTTTAAAAATGTTTGAGGGCCCCAGGGAATCTTGGATCTTAGGTTGAGAATAAATGCCAGCTACTTTCAACCTTAATCATCTTATGGCACACATAAGCTAATTACTAAAATTCTGTGGCACACCAAAAATGATATTTTTTTGTCAATATGACAAGAAAAAGGTATAATTTTTTTATTGATTTACAAAAATAATAATAATAGTAATTACCTACCCTTTTTGCTTCAAAGTGACTTTTTAAAAAATCGGGTGTCTATACTTGTATATAAGGATTTTGAGTACTAAGAATGAACTAATCAGACACAATTTTATTATTTGACATGACCAATAAGACACAACTCTATTATATGACCCATATATTTATCGTTCAAAACAGGGCATTCACACTGGACTATTATGTTGGCTTTTGCCATTTTAAATATGGCAATCTGAGGGGAAAGAGATCAGTGTCCCTGACTAAATAGTCAGGTGTTGCATGTTCTTAAAATTTTTGTGTTATACCAGTTGAAAATCTCTGGTCTAAGCCCATAAAAAGGAACAAAATATTTTCCTGTCAGGGGTAGTATATTACAGTGCTGTGCTCGGTCTAGAACCAAAGTGCCTGGTTTAAATCTTAACTTTGTCCCTTACTAACCGCAGGTTTTGGAATTACAGTGCTGTGCTCGGTCTAGAACCAAAGTGCCTGCCTGGTTTAAATCTTAACTTTGTCCCTTACTAACCACAGGTTTTGGGGCCAGTAATTTAGCATTTTTATATTTCAGTTTCTTTACCTGTGAAATAAGGACAATAATAGTACCCATTTCATACATTATTATAAGGATTAGATGAGCTAATATTTATCAAGTACACAAGCTAATGTCTGACATACAGTTTATGCTATATTAGTCTTTATTAAATATTTTGTAAAATTTCAAATTGTTTCTCACATTTCCTTTGTGCTGGGGGAGAATACATTAAGGGTCCTTTTTGGTGGGTTATTTCCCCTTAATGCCTTAATTCATTAGTCATGCAAGTGGGACCTTAGAGACCCCTAGTTTAGTAAAGATTCAACTGAATCCTTAACCACCATCTCTTGTTCTTTTTAGATTCTGCCTTGGGGAGAGGAGAGAATGGTTCATTCTTACTCTTTCAAAAAATGATTAGATCCGGTTTGAATTCAGGCAACTTCTATCTGCATGTTCCCTTAACCTTTCTAAACTTTAGTTTCTTCATATGTTGAAGGCAATAGCAATATCTCAAAGGATTGTGATGAGAATTAATTTAAATGATGGTCATAGGCTGTTTGTCATGGCCAGCATGTGGTAAATGCTCAATAAACTACAACCACAGTTACTCTTAGAATTGAAGGCATCGCTGTGTAGGTTCTGTGAGTGAATCCCCAAGGGTCAGTTCGATGATGAGCTGTCACATCAGCTAACTCATCCTTCCAAATGCTAAGCACCCGGGAATAGACAGGAGCTGGGGAAGGGTCACAGAGAAATCACTGTGGCTGAGGAGATGAGAAGGTAAGGAAAAATTCTGATGGAAAGGAGGTGTGTTCTTGGCCAGGACTCTGCCTTATAAATTATATGCTCTAATTTAAATATTAAACAGAAAAGAAAAACCAGCCATTACTTTTTTTCCCCACAAAGAAAAGTTTTTATATTATGCAAAGATCAAAACTGAAATTTGGGCAAAGTAAATTTCTGATCATTTCACTAAGTGAAATAATTACCATCATGCATAATATGAAACTTCAATACAGAAATGGTGCACTATGATAGCATATGAAAGTACATTTCAACTTATTTCTTGGAATTTCTGGGCAGAAGTGAGAATCACTTCAATAACAACACACGTTGTCATGGCTATTATCAATTTTTTTAAAAAAATAAACAACGTTTTTTGAAAACCATTTATCAAGTCTGTATTCTGCATAGCTAGAGAATTCCCATAACTGGACTAATTTTATATAATAAAAAGGCTAATATGCAAATTTTCCCCTCTACTGGGCATTTGAATGGGAGTTCAACCAGAGGGTGGGGCCCGGTTGGACCTCACCCTTGCACGAATTTGTGCACCAGGCCTCTAGTAACTCCATAATATTCTTTAGCTTTCTTTCATTTTCTTGTACCCACAGGTCCTTGTGATGTTCAGATACACACTCCTTAGCTGAAACCAAACATTGGTCTGATATTCAATTTTTCTCAGATGGTGTAGGAAAATTCAAAGTGTTCACAATATATCATACTGTCTAATTAATATTTTCCTTTCTAAGTTCAGAGGTACCTCTATAGAAATATATCTTTGGAAACACCCATTGTCATGATGAAAGTCTATCACCAGGGGACTTTCATTATCCAGGGAATCTGCATCTCTAGTAGCCTGAAGTAGAGGCCAATTATTTTCTTTTTTGCTTTTTGATCCACACCAGAATTTTCTTGGGGAAGTTTAAACAATAATTCATTCAATTTCATTTATTTGGCAAAGGCAAAACTTGATTGTCTCACACGGACATGTACTATATAATTTCTAAGTTTCCCCCCCACATCCTCTCCTTGAGTTATTTTTAAAAAAATATATTTTATTGATTTTTTTACAGAGAGGAAGGGAGAGGGATAGAGAGTTAGAAACATCAATGAGAGAGAAACACTGATCAGCTGCCTCCTGCACACTCCCCATTGGGGATGTGCCCACAACCAAGGTACATGCCCTTGACCGGAATTTAACCTGGGACCCTTGAGTCTGCAGGACGACATTCTATCCACTGAGCCAAACCGGTTAGGGCTCCTTGAGTTATTTTTGATGAAGTTAAGTTGATACCAAAATTTATTCTTTTCTTATTTTATAAAGAAATAACTTCTAAAACATTACATGTTTTTGGTACAAAAACTCATGCAAATTTACTCTGAGTACATCTGAACTTATGATGGCCTTTGGCCTACAGAAGACAAAATGCCTAACCTATTCTTGGGTATCTCATTATACCACACACAAGACAATGTTAGTGTTAAACACATTGTTAAAATTGGACAGAAACAGCCAGAATAAACTGTTATAAACCTTCAATGAAGTGAAGAGGTAATAATTTTACAAAGGGATTGCTCCATTTTGGGCTGAAATTATAGTCCTGTCAGGGCAAAAAGGTTCACCAGCTGGGAGGTCGCTTGAATTCACAATAATACATACCCCCCCTTTTTTTTTTCTGCAAGAGACATTTGTTTCCTGATGTTATCAGAAAAATTGTTCATTTTTATTCTTCATCTGTCACTCAAAGTTGTCACTACAATTAGTGGCTGTTTATTCTGCATATCACTCCTACCTCTAACAGTGCTGTCAGCTTGTCTGGTATTCCTACGCCAGCAACACTTCTCTTTATACTTCAAACTCAACTTCTGGAAAGGTCACTTCCTCCTTCTGTTGTAAATCCCAACCAAGTCATTTCAAGAAGTTTCAGTCGGCTCACCCTTCTTTCTCTTCCTCATTTTTAATCAAAATAGGAACTAGTGACATTTTCTTTGATGAGTGGAGCCTTGTTTTGAATTACTCTTTGAGTTGAAGTGTTCGATTCAAGCTGGTTTGTCATGCAGTTCCACTGAGCCTATTTGGGGACAACTGGCACAAGTTCAAATTTGAATGGCAAAGGGTAAAGTTGCAAATTTATCTGTAACATTCATATCATAAATATTTTAGTAAACTTAGCTCAACCGTGAGTATTAAGAAATAGTGAAATAAGTTTTATTACCTAATTCACACCACTCAGACACAGTGTAGGTTGAACTACAAACTGAGAATTTGCTTTAATGCATAATTTAAGGGAAATTTGTTTTGTAAAACAAAACAAATCAAACCAAACCTAAACAAAAAACTGAGCACTCTAATCCTCTCTTCACAGGTAATATACTGCATGACTATAAGTAAGTTCATTACCTTTTCATTCCAGTAATTCCTTTGGCAATGGAATGAAAACCAAAGTGTTACACAGGGAAAAACATATTAAAATAGTTCTTCCAAGATTTTTTATTAAAGTTTCATCACCTACATGTTTATAAAATAATCTTACCAAGTAAATATTAACTATACCAGGAAAATATTAAATAATATCCAACAAAGATAAAGGCTTAAATTGTAATTATTTAAAGCAACCATGGAATATTCTGAAACATATTACCCAAATGAGCTTAAAAGTAAAAAATGCCAGATGGCTTTAGAATTTCCAATTACAAAAAGGTATTTTAGTGCTTGATTTTGTTCTTTCAGAGGACAAATGTTTCATCATATATTACTGTAGCAATTATTTTCTAATTTAGGATTAGTGAATCTAGTTATGGAGCACAGTTACCAAATACTAAAAAGCTAACATTGGCCCTCAGAAAAGAAATAGTCTCCCAAAGAAGAATTTGCCCCTTTTCATTGATTTCTGGCTGCATTATGTGATATGTAAAGAGCATTAGAATATGGACCAGGAGATTTTGAATCCAATCCTGCCTCTTCTATTAAAAAGTCCCCTGACTACTTTGGGTCTCAGTTTCTTCATGTGTAAAATGAAAGGGTCGGACCATATAATTCCTAAGGTATCTTCCAATCAAAGATTTTCTTTTAGGATTTAGAAGCTGGTTTATATTGCATATAAAAATGGAAAAGTTAATAAAAATAATTTAAAAAGTTGAGATGGTAATTTTGATTGTAAAGATGAAGCAAGTTTAGCTAAAAAGACTGATATGTAAATAGGAGAATTCTTTTTTTTAAGTAGCCACGTGGGCTGTGACACCTTTTTTCTCTTGGTCTTTATTTATTTTATTTTTTTAAAGAATCATTTATTATTATTATTATTATTATTATTATTTGTTAGTCCTCACCCGAGGATATTTTTCCATTGATTTTTAGAGAGAGTAGAAAGGAGGGGGAGAGACACAGAGAAAGGGAGAAAAACATCAATGTGAGAGGAACACATCGATTGGTTGCCTCCCCCACACACCCGGACCAGGGCCTGCAACCGAGGTATGGGTCCTTTACCAGAATTGAACCTGGGGCCCTTCAGTCCACAGACTGACGCTCTACCGGACTGTGTAGGGCAATGGGAGCATTCTTAATCTTAAAAATAGAATCTTCATTCTCTGCATGAGCTACTAACTGCCACTCTCTCCCCCCCAATTAGGTAATGCGGATAACTTGACCTCAGGATAACTCTGTTCCTTCTGAACCGGGGTTCCTCAACCTCAGCACGAGTGACATTTTGAGATGGCCATCTTTATTGTGGGGGCTCTCCAGTGCATTGCAGGAGGTTTAGCAGCTTCCTGGCCTTCATCCACCAGATGCCAGTCACATCCCCACCCCCCAAGTTATGACCACCCAAAGTGTCTCCAGATATTTGTCCCCAGGTGAAATCACTGCTTTAAAATAATCTAGTTTTCTCTGGCTTCCCGTCTTAACCTGTGCTCAAGCTATCAGAGTTGTCATAATATCTCAACATTTAAAAAACATGTATATGTCCTCCTATGAACAAAAGCATCAAAAATGAGAACTATTAAGATTAGGTGGATGTGGATGTTTACTTGCACCAGGGATTGATGAATGTCTATTTCCTGAATCCAGCGACTATATAGTTAACAACTGCATTATATGAAAAATATCATTTTTGTCCCCAAAGGCCTTACTTTCTGGCTGGGGACACACATAATCCATTGACTTAAAATAGGCTTCAGACGGTTTACAAAGTAGCACCGATGAAGTGAGTATGGCTGGAGAGGGTGCTGAGTGAAGGGCCGACAAGAGTGGACAGGCAAGGGGCGCCTGGAGAGCAGTGAAGCGTGGGTCCTCGCAGTGGGAGGTCCTGCGGGGGTGGAGGAGGGAGACAAGCTGTGGGTGAGGGACAGCAGGCACGTCTGTCCTGGAGCAGTGAGAACTCAAAACTCCTCCGGAGAAAGGCAATGAAGTGGTGGGAGGGGCTGGCAGAGTCCTGAGTTCCAGCCTTGGGGCTGGACTCTAATTTTATAAGGGACAAGAAAGCTGATCTAGAGAGGGGCAGTGAAGCAAAAGGAGCTTTTTGATGAAAATGTCTTTCATTCCTACTACAAAAGCTTTGAAGGAAATTGAAAGATGACTCAAAATGCCCTTTTACCTCCCAGGAGGGCAGTCAAGGGATGATTTAACAGTTTTTCCTTTCTATTCCTACTTAAGAAGGTGATCAGTATGAAAATTTAGAGTCCAGCCATACTAATATACTCAGCCATTTCAGAGCAGCTAGAGTATTCTGTGACCAAGGTCTCCCATTGTGTAGTAACTGTGTCTTCAGAGCAGGATGTTGGAAACGGCCACCCTCCCTGCTACATAAAGGCCAAAGACAGCAATGCCAGAGTTATCCAGAGCAAGAAACTGTATAGAATACTGGTAAGAGCAGAATGTTGGGGTCACATGGGTTGGGCTTGAGTCCTGACTCTATTGTAGTGTATATTTGTGAACCTCAATTTTCTCTCCTGTGAAATGGGAATAAGAGGTTTAGTGGAAAAAATCATGATATGTTGGTAATTCTTGGATGAATCAAATATAGTATAATATAATGTAATGTAATAGTATAGAAAATATAGTATAATTTATAATATAAAGTGCCTAGCAGAATTCCTGGCATCTAGTAAGGACTCAATAAATATGATCTACATTATTATTCTTGCTAAAATGTAAATTCTTCTGAAGAGTTTTAAATATGTACTGGAATTCCTTGACATTGCCTTTTACATGTAAATACGTCTTATGAATTTACAATATGAGAAATCCTATATAATAAAAGGCTAATATGTAAATAGACCGAATGACAGAACAACCGAACAACCGGTCGCTATGACGTGCACTGACCACGAGGGGGCGTGCGCAGATCATGGCAGGTGTCAGCCACGGCGGGATGGTGGAACAGGTGAGCAGGGGTGCCAGACCAAGGTGGAGCACCGGTTGCTGTCATTGGGGCGAGCCTCTGGTGGTTACTGAAAATTCTTTGCTCCTGCACTGCGGTCCCACCTGGCACTTGCACCTGCTGCCGGTGCTGGTCCCACTCACACCCACTGCCAGTGCCCAGCGCTGTCAATGGGTGCGAGTGGCGGCTGCCAGCCCCTATTGCCCCTCAGGGCTTCTCCACTTCCCCCTGCTCCTGAAGGGAGATTGGGGCCAGCAGCTGCCTTTCACATCCACTGCTGGCAATGTCCCCGCTTGCACCCGCTGCTGGTGCGGGAGCCACTGCCAGCGCCGGCCCCACTCGCACCCTCTGCCAGTGTCTGGCGCTGTCAATGGGTGCGAGTGGCGGCTGCCAGCCCCTATTGCCCCTCAGGGCTTCTCCACTTCCCCCTGCTCCTGAAGGGAGATTGGGGCCAGCAGCTGCCTTTCACATCCACTGCTGGCAATGTCCCCGCTTGCACCCGCTGCTGGTGCGGGAGCCACTGCCAGCGCCGGCCCCACTCGCACCCTGTGCCAGTGTCTGGCACTGGTCCTGATTGCTTGGCACCATCAGCGGGTGTGAGCAGCGGCTGCCGGCCCTGATTGCCCCTGAGGGCTTCTCCACCTCCCCCTGCTCCTGAGAGGTGATTGGGGCAGCAGCTGCCACTCATACCCCATACCCACTGATGGCGCCAGTCTTGCTCGCACCTGCTGCTGGCGCTGGCCCCAATCACTCCACGCCTTCAGCGGGTGTGAGCAACAGTGGCGGGAGCGGGGCTGCCGACAGACAGGGGACCAAGGGCCACAGTGGGAGGGGCCAGGTGGAGGTGCAGAGGATGGGCCAAGACCTGCCCCTGTGCCTACTGCAGCCTCATGGTCCACAGTTTCTTTCTTTTTTTTTTTTAAATATATTTTATTGATTTTTTTTACAGAGAGGAAGGGAGAGGGATAGAGAGTTAGAAACATCGATGAGAGAGAAACATCGATCAGCTGCCTCCTGCACACCCCCTACTGGGGATGTGGCCCACAGTTCCTTTTAAGGTGCATGAATTTGTGCACTGGGCCTGTAGTTTTTAAATGCAGAGGTATGGTATGAAGAGGAAAGCTTCAGTTATGCTTGGAGAATAGAAAGAGGTCAAATGTGCATTTTACTATCATTAAAAGGCTTTAGAAAGAATGAGCAGATAGGTTCAGAGTTCCTGGGAAGGGTAGTGGAGAGAGGGGACACTAAGGCATAGCTGAGGCACTGCATGGGGTCCACCTGCTGATGCAGGACTGTGTGGTTCTGCCCAGGGAGAGACACTTCTTAGAAGGAGCTTTCTGTGCTTTTGAATGTTCCAGGGGTACCGGCTTCTGCATATTGTTTCCCATATCCCCCTTTCCCTCAACTCCAAAAGGTAGAGCAAGAAGAGTTTTACTGTCAGACGGGCAAATAGGAGATAGGGCAGATAAAAGAGGAGGACCCCAACCCGAAGGCCAGATAAGTTGCTGTGCCTCAGGGATTCAAATGGGATGCTGGTGTACCAAACCCAAAGCCGCCATCTTGCTCTTTTGGTTCTTTGCCTAGGATGCCAATCAATCTGTGGATCTTGATTTATGGCGATGAGTAAACAATGCCTTCCATTGGGGGCAGTTCTAGCCTCAGTTTGAAGACACTGTCTCTGAAGCTCTGCAATGACTCCTGGTCCTCCTGAGTGTTGAGTTCTTCCTGCCCAGGTGCCTTATCTGACCTGACTCCCTGGTTTCCGATTCTTTGCCTTTGCCTTCCATTTTCTTCCCTCTTTTGGCCTTTGTTTACCTGTCTCCAGGCTATCTGTTCAGTGTGCTCCTATAATATGGGCCCGTCTTCTTCCTTAGTTTATTTTCTTCTGTAATTCTCCTAGTCTTGGCTTTATGATCCTTCATTTCACAGTCTGTTGTTGCTCAAGTTTCCATGTAACAAAGGAGGATCTATGGAGAATTAGCAGGGACTGTCCAGTGTTTTAGAAAAGGGGAGCAGAGGCATGACTACTGAATTTGTTCTTCTTAGTGTCTGTACACTGCTTTAACTTAGTTGAATCTGTGAACTGCCAGTGTGTCCAAACCACAGTGGATAGAGCTTGTGCTGAGGAAAGGACAGGCACTGGAGGAAAGAACTCGATTACGTGAAATTGTAAGCTTTTGAATGGAAGAAATCTTCCCTTCTGTCTGTCACCCTTCTGCCAGTACTCCTTGCACTCATTTTTTAAAATTTTATTTATTTATTTATTTATTTATCCTCACCAGAGAATATTTTTCCATTGATTTATAGGGAGTGTGGAAATGAGAGGGAAAGACAAAAAGAAATATCGATGTGAGAGAAACACATTGATAGGTTGCCTCCTGCATGTACCCTGACCAGGGCCCGAGCTGAGGGGAGCCTGCAACTGAGGTACGTGCCCTTGACCAGAATCGAACCCGGGACCATTTGGTCCACAGGCTGACGCTCTATCCACTGAGCCAAACTGTCTAGGGCTCCTTGCGTTCTTTGATGGTTATCCAGAGTTCACTTGAGCTCAACATGTGCATGAGATGGGCTCCTTATCAGTTTTTATGTTTGTTTGTTTTGTTAATCCTCACCCAGGATATTTTTCCATTGATTTTTTTGGAGAGAGTGGAAGGGAGGAGGAGAGACAGAGAGAGAAACATTGATGTGAGAGAGACACATCAATTGGTTGCCTCTTGCATGAGTCCCAACCAGGGCCAGGGATCCAGTCTGCAACTGAGGTATGTGCCCTTGACAAGAATCGAACCCTGGACCCTTCAGTCCATGGGCCAATGCTCTATCCACTGAGCCAAATTGGCTAGGGCCTCTTTAGCTGTTTTATTACCCAGATGTCATTCTGCCATTTTATGTTTATTAAGTATGGCATCTTGTTATTATAGACGACACTTTCCAGAAACCAAGTGTGACAGCAAAAGCCAATTCAAGACTCACATTCATCAGTACTTGGAAGGAACATAACTCTTTTCACTGTTTAATTCCTATCTATCCCTTGGTGTAAGTAAACACCCTCTGACTTCCTTAAGATGTTTTTGACTTCCTTAGAAGTACAATTGCATTGTTTTATTATCTGACAGCATATTAAAGATAACACAACTCCATGCGGCTTCCTATTCTGAGCTGTTCCCCTTCATCTCTTTCTCTTTATTGTTCAGTTTGTAAGGTTTCTGTCATATTGTTCAAAATGTTAATTTTAACTAAAATACATCATTCATATGATTTAAAATTCTGCTAAAAGTGAAAAAATTGGATCAATATAATAGACTAATAATAGGTAAGTGGTGAATTTCAGAGTTATAGTGCATGTATCTTATGGAAAATAGGCAGCCTTTAAAAATAATTAAAAATCATGATTTCAGAAAATGTTTAATAGGATGGAAAATGTTTATTATACAGCCCAAGAGAAAAGACCAAGATGCAAAGCCAGAGAGTATAATTTAGAATAGGTGAAAACATAGCAAATGTGTATGAAAGAAAACATTGGAAGGAAAACACCAAATGTTAATAGGGTTTGTATATGGTATGAACTTATGGTTGGTTGTATGTATTTTTCTTTTTATATTTCTATACTTTCCAAACTTTCTTTTTTAAGTGTATATCATATCATAATTAAAATATAAATGTTCTAAATTTTTTGTTTAGCCAGACCTCAATTATAACACCTTTTCAAGTTATATATTCTAGTTGTACCATCTCCACAGAAATCTCCTCTCCCTTATATGCATTACCCATTGTATTTTTTAAATAACTAAGTATCTATATGTACATCGGAATAGCTTTCAATAGAAAGATATTTAATGCTATTTCCTTGTTACTGGCATGTCTGATTTCATGTGTTTATAAAAAGCAATATATAGAATTGCTTGGTATATAGAATCAGAAAGACGCTTTTGTTTTTTGTTTGGTTGGTTTTTTAATTACGGTGTTTAAGAAGCAGAACTGCCAAGAAAGTGCAGGCTTTATTGTGAGCTAGCAGTCAGAAATCAAAGTAAGTGCTCCATGGGAAAAGAATGAGCGGTTACGGAGTGCTCTGCTAGGCACTTCTCCGTGCTCTTCGTTCACCCCCTCATTTACTCCTTTTCACAGATGAAGTAATGGAGGCTCAGTGAGGCCAGAGACCACACAGCTAGCAAGTGCTGTCTTTTTTTTGACTTGACTCTTCTACTTTCCTTAGTCATAAACAAATCTATCTGGCAATGCGTGTATACTCCGAGAGAGCAAGCACACAATCAGATGCAAGTTTGGAAGTGCATGACAGAAATGTGCATGTACATACATTTTTTTATGTTTGTCATTTCGTATCAAAACAACTTATTTTGTGTATGTTGTATGTAAGTTCTGTGCTTCTGAGAACACATGTTTTTACTCCTTTTTAATTCTCTACAATTACCAGTGCACAGTGCTTTCAATCCAGATTCTCAGTAGGTGCTCCAACTTAGCCATTAAATCTCAGTATTATTTACTACTCATGGCACACTACAATTTTAGAACCAGAGATGGCGTGGTACATTTCATTATGTCAGGATTTTCTGTAGATGGACAGTAGCTAATGATAAAGCAAAGATTTTCAGACAATCAAAACAATGTGGGAGCTATAGCTATGATTCATGTGTCCCTTCATAAAATTGAGAGAATTAAAGTTGGCCTATTTTGTAGTTAATTTTTATACAGTAGTGGTGGAAAATTCACATGGCATTAATGCTATTTATATAACTACTTTTTACCAGAAGAGTCATAAGTTAGTGATATTTTCTGAGGCATTCAAGTGTAGTAATAGCCATTGAATTATAAATATTTTGCTGAAATAAGGACAGGTCAGTAAGCAAAGTTGTGATAATTAAATCACCAGTGACAGAGTAACTGATGGTTCTTAGATTCCAAATATATTGTCAAATCAGAATATTTGATAAAATCCATAAGAAAATGATAATAGTTAAAGCACCTCAAAAAACCCCAAAGCTATTAGACTTTTTCTTTATGCATTTTTACTCATTTAATTTAGCAAAACTTTCTATGTATCCTAGAATTAATTGACCGATTAATTAATTAACTGAATATCTAATTATGTCCTGGGTGCCCTGCTGGATATGACACAAAATGCAAAGATAAAAAAGACACAGTTCCTAGAATCAAGGATGTTAACGTCTCATAGGTTATTAGTATACCAGTAAGGGCACAAATAACAGTAAATGAAGGTGGGGGAAGGAGAAGGGGCCATGTGCTTTGAGTACAGAATGAGTCAGTCTACAGACTCCAAAGGGCTCTAGCAAGTCATCCAGAGGCAACAAGTCCTGCTGGCCAGATGATGGTGAAGGGGTTTCATAACATTTCACTGTAAGACGTATAATGTTTATAAAGCCATGAGGCATGTGGTTCTGTCTCAGGGCAGTACCGTGTACAAAGGAACTCAGCTATCAGCAATAATTTTAGAATGTCTCAAATACTTAACCTGCATTTCTCAAATACTAGGGAGGGTACAAATAACTCTCAGAAATTTTCCTCAAAATTCCCCTTTTCTCTTTCCCATAAACTGCCTTCACACTCAACATCTATTCTCACTCCTCTAACTTATTTTTCTAAGCCATTTCCTCTGCCCCCATTTTCCTCTGCCCATCCTCTCCTGCTCTTTATCATAATAGACTCTGTTAAGTTCTTCCCCTCTTCCGACCACTCCACAGGCATTGCGTTCTCTCTCTCTCTCTCTCTCCCTCTCTCTCTCTCTCTCTCTCACACACACACACAATTCTCCATTACTAATGCCCAAAGCATTGCTTTCTTTTGACATCTCTTCTCTTCTCAGAAGTCAGAGGATGGGGAAGAAGCTGTGCAAAGCCATAATCGCCTTTAGCAGGCTGGGAGTATCTCTAAATGAGTTGCAAACCTACCAAACCCGAGGTCCCGCACATTATGCCTTTAATCTCTTGCCTATTGAATTCTTCAGTCAGAGTGCTGTTGCCTATACATTTTTGTATGTCTGTTGCTGCACTTTTCATTGCAGCTGTGGTTCACTCAGGAAACAGCTTTCAAGTGTAGAAACTAGGCCAGGATCATGCATAGTTAGGATGTCATTCATATGGAAGATAAAGGCAATAATTCCTATTGTAAACATTTCTTTCCTTAATCCATTCTAGTATTATAGGTATTGGTACTTTGAATTTTCGGGGGGTCTCATTTGGATAAAAGATTCTTTTATATTAATATTCTTGGGTATGTTATATGACACAGTCTCAGGGCAGTACCGTGTACAAAGGAACTCAGCTATCAGCAATAATTTTAGAATGTCTCAAATACTTAACCTGCATTTCTCAAATACTAGGGAGGGTACAAATAACTCTCAGAAATTTTCCTCAAAATTCCCCTTTTCTCTTTCCCATAAACTGCCTTCACACTCAACATCTATTCTCACTCCTCTAACTTATTTTTCTAAGCCATTTCCTCTGCCCCCATTTTCCTCTGCCCATCCTCTCCTGCTCTTTATCATAATAGACTCTGTTAAGTTCTTCCCCTCTTCCGACCACTCCACAGGCATTGCGTTCTCTCTCTCTCTCTCTCTCCCTCTCTCTCTCTCTCTCTCTCACACACACACACAATTCTCCATTACTAATGCCCAAAGCATTGCTTTCTTTTGACATCTCTTCTCTTCTCAGAAGTCAGAGGATGGGGAAGAAGCTGTGCAAAGCCATAATCGCCTTTAGCAGGCTGGGAGTATCTCTAAATGAGTTGCAAACCTACCAAACCCGAGGTCCCGCACATTATGCCTTTAATCTCTTGCCTATTGAATTCTTCAGTCAGAGTGCTGTTGCCTATACATTTTTGTATGTCTGTTGCTGCACTTTTCATTGCAGCTGTGGTTCACTCAGGAAACAGCTTTCAAGTGTAGAAACTAGGCCAGGATCATGCATAGTTAGGATGTCATTCATATGGAAGATAAAGGCAATAATTCCTATTGTAAACATTTCTTTCCTTAATCCATTCTAGTATTATAGGTATTGGTACTTTGAATTTTTGGGGGGTCTCATTTGGATAAAAGTGGATTCTTTTATATTAATATTCTTGGGTATGTTTACATATGACACAACTTAATAAACCATCATTAAAGAGATTATTTACCAAAATATATTACTTTCCAAAATTGACCCAATAAGTAAATAGCTATGACTATCAGCATGTATATTATAGAAATTAACTTGATGAAGTATACATGGATTTTGGGCTCAGGGTTGAATTTTTGAGTAGATAGGGGGCTCCTGCTACTGTGCTGGTTGACTGATTACATACATATATATGTATTTATATAATCTATGTATTATACACACATGATTGTTTTAATAATTACATGGGGTACAGAAAAAGAATTGCACATCCATGTTCTTTTTCACTAAATTCCTCTTCAAACCAGATACACCAAAAGGCTGGAAACTAGTGAATTTGAGCTTTTCCCAGCCCTTTGCTTCCTCTGGCTCTTGTTGGAAGTGCTAATGAACTGACAGCTCACAAAAATCCAGTGCACAGTACTCACTCAACTTTTTACTGAATGAAAAATGAAACCCCCCAAATCAGAGCACAGAGGATACCAGGTGGGAAGAAGCTGAGCTCATCCTGTTCATTTTATACCCTGCATAATCACAGAGTGGCTGGACATGATTCATGGGAAAGACCTATTTAAGGAAGGAAGTGAAAGTCAGAGGCTAAAAAATGACCCATAATCAGGTGCTGACAGTTGTGTGTTGAAAGGTCTATGTAAAGCCAAACTTTCCAACCACAAAAAGGGACCTGCTCTGTTTAACATTTTGGAGTGAAGAAATTAAGGGGAAAGCTGAGCTGAGATGAAAGGTCTAGAAATAGTTTTAACTTTCATGCTTGACACAGAGAAATGAAAGAAATCTACTGTGTAAATTAAACAAATAAATGTCCAATCATGCATTTAACTTGAATTCCCATGAAAATTTGTAGAATTTGTAAGAAGACTCCAAAGTTTATTTTTGATACAAGGTAGGCCATCTTAATGCCAAAAATTGAAATGCCTATGAAATCATGTACAGATGACTCAACGATTCAGGGGCAGAATGTTCAGATTGTCTTTTGTCGATGTTCCTTGTTCCTTCTTTATAAGTTAATATATACATACATTCATTCATTCATTTATTCTTTAAAAAAATTTTATTCAATATAGTACTTACTCCATAGTGGGCATTGTGATAGGTTTTAGGGATTCAAAAAATGTGTCTCCCTCTGTTAAGGAACTTACAGTCTGGTTTGTGAGACAAGACAAGTGATTTTAACTGTACAGTGCTGTAAGTGTTGTGACAAAAATAAACCCAGAATGCTAATTCCGACTAGGGGAATCTAAGAAGGTTTCCAGGACCTATAAATGCATGAGCTGAGTTTTGAATAAGAATGGGTTTAACCAAATGAAGGACAGGCACTAGAACAGGGTTGTTAAGTGCATAGATTCTATAGCCAGGCTGTCAGGGTTCAAGTCTTGGTTTTGCCAGATACTATGCATGACTCCGGGCAAATGTCCTCACCTTTCTCCATCAGTGGGAAAAATAATAATACCTACCTCTTACCTATCCCAGGATTGTAAGGATGAATATGTGAGTTAATATTTCCAAAGTATTCAGAACAGTATCTTACTTAACATGTGTTAACGAATTTAAAAAAAAAATGGTTGGGAGGTGAGTGTCCTAGATAGCAGGTAGGGCTGTTGCAGTGGCCGGAAAGGGCATGAATGCTGCATTTAGGAAAGAGTTAAGAATAAAGGGTAGGGTCCATAACTGAGGGGGGTGAAAGATAAGGTTGAGGGATATGAAGGCTTTGTTAAAGAATGTGAATACTATCCTAGATACCACGAAGAACCAAATAATTGATAAGATTTGCATTTTAAACCGTTCACTCTGCAATGCTGTGGGAGAGTGGGTTTTAGGATGGGACGCCACTCTTTGGAGTCAAATTCGAACAGTGTTTTCTCAAATTTTCCAATAATAAGAATCACCTGGGGACTCTTTTTTAAACATACAAAGTTCCGGGCTTCTTCCTGGGAGATTCTGATTGAGAAGACTTGGAGAAGGGCCAGTGATCATTAAAGGGCCCAAAGCATTAAAATATATGCTTCCTGTCTTCAGAGAGATTTTGCAAGGTGGTGGCTGTAAGCTTTGAAGGGAGGACTAATGAAAACCTAAACAAAAGTAATAGAAACAATGTGGTTGGAGATCAGAGGGCAAATTTCAAAAGGAAGCAGCAATAGGACTTGGTGACTGATGGAATGGAGCCAAGGATGACACTCAGATTTTTGGCTTGGGTGATTGGGCAGACTGTGGAAGAATTTGAAAGAAAAGTAGGTCTGGCAGGGAGGTTAATGAGGTTAGTGAGATTTGGACAGGTTGAGTTGGGAGTGTCAGTGGGAGGCGAGTCCAATCAGAGGTTGCTCACACATGCCTGAAGTACAGGGAAGACATTTAGACTAGAGACATCGAAGTGGAAGTCATCAGCATATAGGTAGTAACTGAAACCTGGCAAATGCCAACAGTTACATTGTGAGTAGGGGAAGACATTTTATCTTATTTGCTCATTCATTTATGTATTCAATCATTCACTCAGCAAAGCAATTTTAAAGGCATATTTTATGCCATGCACTATGTTACACAATTTTTCCATAAAGGAGACTGTGAAGAAATAGCCAGGAGGACTATAAGGTCATTGAAGCCAGTGGAGAAGATTATGCCAAGACACCAAATGAGGTGATGAGTGAAATGGGTTCCCTGGATTTAGTAAAAACCAAAGTCATTGGTAACTTAGGAGAGAATAGATTCTGCTGAGTGATGAGTAAGGAAACGGAATTTGAGACACAACCTCAGGCCTGAGTGGGTAGTGAAGAAATGAAGGTAATGAAGGATGAAGAGAGAGAGATGTAGTAGACTGCAAGAATGGTTATAAAATCTTCTCCTACCAGTATGCATTCCCCTTTCAGTGTTTCTTTGTAGTTACTCTCATCAAGAGGCCGAATCTGTGTTTTCATTCTTTAAGCTGGGCTTGGCCATGTGATTTGCTATGACCAAGGGGACATTAGCAAATGTGATGGAAAGCTTAAAAAGCATTTGTGCCTTGGGGTTTGCCACTTCTGCTGCTTTTGGGAACCCTGTGATTGCCACCAGGTAAAAATAAAGCTGGACCAATTTTCTGGAGACCTGTGGCCAGTCATGTTTGTCACTCTGCAGCAGCGAGCATTGACCAACAGTAAGCACCATCCAGCAGACATTGAACAAGATATTGAATCAGCCCCTAGCCAACCTACCCACTGACTTAAACTGCAGAGTGAGCTTAGCCAATCCCAGCCAAAGTGCCCAGCAAAGATGAGCCTAAGTCAATGGTCCACAGAATAGTGACTATTGTTTTAAGCCACTCAGTTTTGGGGGTAGTTTCTTACATAGCAAAAATGAATTGATAGAATAAGATATTTTGTCTGAGTGTCAAAGATTTCAAACATCTAAATTATTCTGGGTTTTGTACATGTCTCTGAACTAGGTTGGAGGTCAGAAAAACTTTAGTTGTTTTTAATCTATTTTATCTTCCTAACACTGCTCCAGGCAGAAACCATAAAAGTAGTATCTAAGAGTGAAATGGCTAGGTCATATAGTATTATTGATTCACGCTACAATATGGATGAATCTTAAAATAATTATGCTGAGTGAAAGAAGCCAGAAGGAAAAGAAATACATGCTGTGTAATCCATTTATATAAGATTCTAGAAAATGTACACTTATATGTCATGATGAAAAGCAGATCAGTGATTTCTTGGAGATGGCATGGAGGAGGGAGGGATGTATTACAAAGGGAAACAGAGAAACTTTTAGGGATAATAGATACATTCATTATCTTGATTGTGATGATGGATTTATGGTTGCATACTAATAAAATGGTACCTTTAGAGATGTGCAGTTTAATGTATATCAATTAAACATCAACAAAGCTGATAAAGAGAAAAAGAGGATCTAATAAATTCTTTCAGTTGTGCTTTGTACTCATAAATGTGGTAGCAGAATAATATCTCTCCCCCCAAAATGCACATGTATTTGTCTCCCAACCTGGAGATGTGAACATTTGGAAATGTGCAGATCTGGAAATATTTTTCCTTATATAGCAAAGGAACTTTGCAGCTGTAATCAAAGGTATGGACCTTAAAATCAGGGCATTATCCTGGATTAATTGCATGGGCCAAATATAATCCCATGAACCATTAAAAGGGGGAAAAAAAAACTTTCCTGGTTGCGTCAGAGAGATAAAACAGAAGAAAGAGCAGAGATCTGAAAGACTCAACCTGATATTTCTGGTTTTGAAGATAAAGGAAAGGAACCATTAGCCAAAGAATGTGAAGGCCTCCAGAAGCTGGGAATGGACCTCAGTGTGCAGGAGGCAAGAGGACAAGACTTTGATCCTATCTCTACAAACTGCAAATATCCCAAATGAGCAAGAAAAGAATTCTTTAAAACCTCCAGAAAGAAATGAAGCCTGCAGGCACTTTAATTTTAGTCCTGCATCACTGTTGACCTACTAACTATACGACGCTTAGTTTGTGTTATTTTATGCCACAAAATTTGTGGTAATTCATTACAGCAGTAATAGAAGATGAATATGTGAAGTTTGCATGGGCAGAAAGTTGAACTTATGGGCTATGGCAGCTGTTTTAATGACCCGTTTCCCAGCCATAAATCAGAAATAATTAAAAGATGATTATATTTTGCCTCCCTTTGCTGGCTGCTTTCATTTTATTAACTTGTTCAACTTTTAAAATACTGCTCAGGCCACTTAGATATGCTGCAATAGGCTGGTTGTTGGAGCTTAGTAGCTCTTCTAATCTGCTAGTCTGAACCATACACAGGTGACATTTTCCACCAACTATAGAAATATTCTCTCATTAAACACTGGTCCCACCAAACATCACTATTGTAAACAATGTTTTTATGTATTTATTTTGTCTTTGTGTGTGTCTAGACTTTGAAAGCCAGCTGCCTCTAAGGGAATACTTTTCCAGACACCTATTATCTCTTCAGTTTTTGAAGACTAGAAAACAGACTGCTTGGTTTAAATACTGGCTCCACTCTTATGAGTTGCTTAGACATTAGTGCCTTAGTTTTCTCATCTGAAAAATGGGAATAATAGTGATACATTGAAAGAAAGGATTGAATTAGTCTATCCATATAAAACACTTTTAACAATGCCTGGTTCATATGAGCACTGGGTGAGTGTTGTGTGGTTAGTTGTTATTATTATGACTAGAGGCCCAGTGCACAAAATTCGTGCATGGGGGGGGGGGTGTCGTGTCCCTCAGCCCAGCCTGCACCCTCTCCAATCTGCTGGCTCCCAACTGCTTGCCTGCCTGCCTGCCTAATCACCCCCTAATCACTCCCCTGCGAGCCTGATCTATGCCTAACTGCTCCCCTGCCAGCTTGATTGCCCCTAACTGCCCTCCCCTGCTGGCCTGGTCCCCCCTAACTGTCCTCCTCTGCAGGCCTGGTCCTCCCAAACTGCCCTCCCCTGCAGGCCTGATCACCCACAACTGCCCTCCCCTGCAGACCATCTTGTGTCCACATGGGGGCAGCCATCTTTGACCACATGGGGTGTGGCCACCTTGTGTGCTGGAGTGATGGTCAATTTACATATCACCTCTTTATTAGATAGGATGATGCCTTTACTATCCGACAGGAACATTTTTATCTCAGTAATGGGTTCATATGTCCTAACTTCACATGTCCTAGCAAAAGAGACCACAGTCGGCCTTTCTTGTGTGCCTGTCCTGCTAAGAAGATGCAGATCACTTCCTCTGACTTTCTTGCCCTAAAAGTTCCTGTTTCTTCTGAGGCAGAAGCAGGAAGAGAAGAATCACACAGGGATGTTTGCTGAACACAGCAGAATTCTGTCCAATGACTTCTTTCCCCCAGATTCGAAGGGTGTGTTGCCAGGGCAAGGATTATTCTTTTTACTTTCCCCATCTCTCCAGCTTTACCCAAATGGCCTGGATTGCCACACTGTGCCTTTCCTCATTAGTGCATGATGATGAGTCAAAAGATGCCTGAATTCTGTTGTCTCTGAAAATAAAAACGAACATTCCAACCAAACCATTTATAATTTTACTAGAGGCCTGGTGCATGGATTCGTGTACCCGTGGAGTCCCTTGGCCTGGCCTGCATCCTCTCATAATCCGGGACCCCTCAGGGGATGTCGAATAGCCAGTTTTGGCCCAATCCCTGCTGGCCCTATCCCCACAGGCCTGATCCAGACAGAAGGGAGCCCGATCCTGTGCATTGAGCATCTGTCCCCTGGTGGTCAGTGCGTGTCATAGCAACTGGTCAAACAGTTGTTTGGTCATTCAATCGTTTGGTCACTTAGGCTTTTATATATATATTAGCGACTTGATGCACAAAATTCGTGCATGGGGGGTCCCTCAGCACGACTTGCCCCCCCTCCAATCTGGGAACCCTTGGGGGATGTCCGACTGCCTCTCACAATCCAGGACTTCTAGCTCCTAACTGTTCGCCTGCCTGCCTGCCTGATCACCCCTAACCCCTCTGCCCACCTGCCTGCTCGCCCTTAACCACCTCTGCCTGCCTGCCTGATCGCCCCTAACCATCTCTGGCTGCCTGATCGCCCCTAACCACCTCTGCCTGCCTGATCACCCCTAACCACCTCTGCCTGCCTGCCTGATTGCCCCTAACTGCTTTCCTACCAGCCTGATTGCTCCTAACTGCTCCTCTGCTGGCCTGATCACTCCTAACTGCCTCTGCCTCGGCCCCATACCCAGGACCCAGGATTCCCTCCTCCGGCTAGCCACAGGCATCTGGGACCTGGGCTTCCCTCTCTCTGGCCAGCCACAGGCACCCAGGACTGGGTCAGCTTTGCCTGGGCTGGCCGCAGCTGCAGGGGACCGTGGGTGGCCAGCTTTGCCTGGGCCGCAGCTGTAGATGCCTGGGACCATGGGGTGGGTGGCTTCTCCCTCTCCTGGGCCTCAGCTGCAGCCACTGGTGCCTGGGACCGTGGGCGGGCAGCTTCACCCAGGCCCGGCTTTGTCAGGAAGGATGTCCGGATGGTTGTCTGGAAGATGTCCGGTCTAATTAGCATATTACCCTTTTATTAGTATAGATAGATTGCACATAAGCTTTCTTGTAAAGTTTGAGGAAAGGACCTCTTGCATGTGAGAGCCTTGATTTTGGGAAATTAAATCAGACGTTAATATGATCTGATTTAGGAGAAGGAAAAGATATACTCTACAATAGAAGAGTTATTTTTAATGAACTTATTTTCATGACTCTGAGTGCACAAAAGAGAAAACATATGGATGGTATTGCTAATTTAGTACCATGTTTGCTTCAGGCTCTATATGCAGTTTTCTAAGCTGGGCAGCCAACTCTCTGGTCTTCACTTTTGAATGGAGTGCTACAAGAGGTGTCTGAAAAGAATGTAGCATGATTAACGTAGGCAATTTTCTTCACTGTGGTTACAAGATAGCTGGGGCTTCTAAATTTGCACACTGTACATTGAAATGGAAGTGGATGCCAGATCTAAGCACTCTGTGTGGGCAGCTTGACAGTGGGTATTTGAATTTGACAATTTCGTTAGTTGCCATAGTAATTGTCACAATCATGTGGTTTGTGTGGTTTTTCTTCCACTGAACACCTTTTAGAAGCACCCAGCAAGCCATAGCATTTTACTTTATTATTTTCTGTGCATATTCATAGAGGAAAAAACAATAATGTGTGGTCAAATTTTAAGTTGAATTAAAAACAAAACAAAACAGATTACTTGCACATCTTTATGTAAAGCATGCTCATTTCCTTATTATTTTTAATCCGTTTTATTTAGCACAGAAATCATCAGGACGTGATTATATTTTCCAAAACAAGGAGTCCTAGAAACCAAGGTTACAAAGCTTCAGAAAAAGAAGAACAGGAAACTCCCTTCTCGTTATGAATGTGTTGTGTCAGCACAATGCTGCTCAAGTTCAGACTGAAATTTAAGCTGAATCGAAAGTGACTCTAAATGTTAACACTCCCTTTGCAGATGGTGCTCACCGGGGCCATGCATTACTTAGTCCCTGAATGCTACTCCCAAGGCTAGGTTTGCAGGTGGTTTTGAAACACTGGGAGGCATTAGTTTTCTAAACAACATATTTGTATTGCAATTGTTATAAAAACGTGAAAGCTTATGGCTAAATTTTCACATTCCTCTTCATCGTTGCCATAGGATTATTATATTTTTTACTTACTTGAACATTAATTCTGAAGTTAAAGTGCAGATATAATAATGATGAAAATATGAAAGTCTTCTTTAGATTATCTTCTTATTTTAATCAAAAGGGGATAGGGCAGGCTCCTCCAATCTTTTTCAGAGTCATATGACATGGGAATTGAAGTGCCACCATTTGGCTTGCAGACTTCATGAGAAAAGAAAGTGGAATCGTAGCTTGTCTGGAGTTTGGATGGCTGTGTGTGCTTGGATGGGGCAGTAGGAATTAACCACCTCTTACTATTTCCAATGACATTCCCTGAAAGAATTTGGGGTGAGTGACATAAATATCATTTCTTACACTTAATTCACTGG
>NW_005372006.1:3415-7833 GCF_000412655.1 Myotis brandtii | reverse complement strand
TCAATTAAAAATTAGGTAGCATGTCCTAACATGGGAATCTTTGCACAATTATGGATTTCACTGCCTTCGAAGGTTAGTGCAAGTAGATATGTTCTATGTGCATTTTAACTTATTATTAAAATACTTTGATCATTAGACTGCTACCAAGCAGAAAGAGTGACCAGGAAATTATGCATTCTAGGCAAACTGTTTGGAGTGAAACCATTTGCAGTTGAAAAGTCATCAGTTTTATAGCCTGGTTCTTCTATGTACCTTCCTGCTGGAAATATTGAAGATTATGAAAATGCTGTACATTTATTAAAAAGGAAATAATGCATAGTGAGATGAAGAGTCAACTAATGCCTTCAAAATTTTATTAAATACATTAAATAATGCATAAAATTAAGAAAAATGAAAAACACACATCAGTATTACTTTCATAACAAATTGCTATTTCTTTTTAATTAAATATTTTAAATTTAATTCTGAATAGATAAGGCGTTCTTGTGGTTCAAAAAAAATAAGAATTTATGCAGTTAAAAGTGTCATTTATATTCACGCCTTTCATTTTCTCATTGCCCCTACGTCCAACTCTCCGGACCCTTCTATTAAATCTTTTAACTGATTGCTTGAATGTATAAAAACTACTGATTTTATACATTGATTTTATCCTGGATTATTATTGAATTATCTTATTGTTTATAGTATTTAATAAAATATGTTGAGTCTTTCAATTATACTGTAATCTACAATTAGTGTTAATTTTACACATCTTCCACTTTTTATAACTATAATTTTTTCCCCTTGGGTAATTGTGCTAAGAACAATATCACAATGTTAAATAGTAGTGGTATTAGTGGATACTAGCCAATACAACAAGGACATTTCCATAAAAATCAGGAACATTCTGATGGCTTTTGATAGAAATAGGTACATTTTATCATAAGATAGTATCCTCTATTTCTATTTAATTCAATGTTTTCTTCTTTGTTGTATGAGGAAATTCTAATAAATCTGTCCAATGATTTTTCAGAATCTATGGAAAGATCCTATGATTTTTTTTCTTTAGATTTGTCAATATGATGAACACAGTAATAGAGTTTCTAGTATTGGACCATTATGATCTCATTTGGTAATTATGTTTTATTTGTTTAAATGAGCTCCTGGATTGTTTTTGCTAATATGTTATTTAGAATATGTGTATCATTATTAATAGTGTGATTAATCTCTAGTGAGTGTGGTCAAAGATTGCTAGCTGTATGATTCTATATTTTCAGATTTTATTAAAGTTTTCTATTGGTCATTATTTAAAAGGAATGTGTATTCTATATTTTCAGCTTACACAGTTTATAATATATCAAACATTTATATTACATCAATTATGGCATTTAGGTCTTTCTATCCTTATTTATTTTTTGTCCATCTGATCAATGATACACTGGAAAGATGAACTGAAATCTCCCAAGACTAGTGTGTTTGTGTTTATTTATCTTTATATCTCCTGTAATTTCTACTCTATATCTGTTGATGTCATGTTGTTTGGTGTATAGATATACTTGTTATATCTTTATTGGGAATTATACACTTTGGCATTAAGTTTTCTTCTTTGTCATATTTAATACTATTTGTCCTGACTTTCTGTCTTGTCTGATATTAAGGTGATGACTTCTGCTTTGTATTATTTATTTATTTAGAATATTATTTATTTTTGTTTGGTAGAATCTTTAACCATTCTTTTATTTTGAGCCTTTATCTTAGTTTTTTCTTTGGTATGGAGTAGGGTTTTGGCATGGAGTAGGGTTTTACTTTGTGATTCAAGCTGTGAAAATTTTTCATTACAAAGGTGATCAAGACAATTTACATTATTGATATGATAGAGATGTTTGGTCTTAGTTTTGTTATTCTTTTATGTCATTTTGCTTTATAACTTATTTTAAAAGTCTGTTACTGCATGATCTGTTTGCTTTGCTTATTGTTTTCAGTATGAAATTTTTCTGGGATTTATGAAGTTTTACATATTTGCTAGAGGCCTGGTGCATGAATTCATGCATGGGTGGGGTCTGGCCGGCCCACCCCAATGGGGACCCATTGGGCTGGGCTAGTGTGACGGAGGGGCCACAGGTTGGCCGGCCAGCCCTGCCTCCCATTGGGATGGGGGGGCCATTTGGGGGCGGGGCCAGCTCAGGGGAGGGGCCATGGTCAGTTGGCCAGCTGTCCCCATCCCTGATCAGGGTATTGGGGGCCAATCAGGGGCCAGGCCAGTCTGGGGGAGGGCCGATCAAGGCCTGGATCAAGCTGGTTGGCTGCCGCAGTGTGCATCATAGCCACTAGTCGTTCTGGTCATTCTGCCATTCCGGTCGCTGGGCATATATATATATATATACATATATAGATATTAATATTTTCATAATTATATTTATTTATAATGCCATTAGTTCTAATTTCCTTTAAATAGAACCTATAATTTTCTTTTCTGAAGAATGATAAAGGTAGTTTGCTAACAATTCTTTCCTCATCTCTCTTTTTCATTCCACTATTTTAGTTAAGTCTCTTTTTAAATGTGCTTTTTTTGTAAAGTTACATATGCTTCTAAATCAATTTTAAATTTTAGCATTTGATTCTTGGCCATTGCAGATGGAAGAGCTTGCTATTCTTTCCCTTATACTTTTTTCTAAAGTTGAGTTCTCATTTTATTGTCAGGCATATATAATTTCTTTATTATAAACAGCAATTTGTATTATTCTTAATTGTACAGTTAAGTGTACATTTAAGGGTCACTACTAGTCTTTTTGCTGTAGTTACCCCAGTCATATCTTGATTTACTGAGAATTTTTCTCTAGTAGTTTCTTGATAAGTGTCCATGAGAACAATATTCCATGAATTCTTGAATATTTAAAACATCTATAATTTTTATTCTTGAGGGTCAGTTTGGCTGGATATAGAATTCTTAATTCATCCTTTGTGCAGTATTTTGCATGCATTGCTCCATTTTTTCTGGTATTGATAATTGCTGTGAAGAAATCTGATTCCAATATGATTTCCTTCCTTTATAAGTAATGATATTTTTGCCTGGCAGTGCAATTCTTTCTTTATTTTAAGTATTTAATCATTTTATTAATATTAGACTAGTTACTGACCATTGTGGGTCAATTTTTTTCTGTTACAGAACATGTGCCCTTGCAATATACAGATTCAAACCTATATTTTAAATTGTTCTTAAATTATAACTTTAAATATTTGTTTTGTTAAAATTTTTATTTTTAGCAAGGTATTAGGTCTGTGTAAATGTTGGCTTTCACTTGTCAGTTTTCTATTACTCATATTTTCTCTTTACTACTTTTTTATTATTTAGTTTCGTTTATTTTGTTGGCTTTCTTACCCATATTTCCTTTATTGTGTTTTTGCTATGTCTATTCTCCTTGATCATTCCAATTTCATATTTATTTTTAATAATATTCTAAAATTCTACTTCTTTCTTAACTGGAGCACCATGAGTGGGCTGATGAGGAAGGAGTCAGCCATGTAGGTAGCATCAGGGAACAAAGTATAGAGGAGTTTGAAGAGTAAGGCAGCAGATGGATTATGTAAGTCTTAGCCTATGGCAAGGAGTTTAGACTGTATTCCAAGTGTGATGGGAAACTATTGGAGGGTTTTGAGCACAAGAATGACATGATTTGATGTGTGTATCAATAAAATTACTCTGACTTTTGTGTCGATACTAGATTGTAGGGAGGTGAGAGTAGAAGAAAGAAGGCCAATTAGGAGGCTATTATAGTAACCCAGTGACTTGGTCAGTGTAGTGGTGGTAGAGATGGTAAGAAGTGGTTAGATAGCAACTTCCTTTTTCTTTTGTACCTCACATAGTGTTACAGCAAGTTAACCTATGTATATTTAAACATGCATGTGTTTTTACAAGTAACTCTTCAGCTTAAATGTATATGGCCTGTTCAGGTATTATTCATTCATTTAGCAAACATACTAGTATATTGATGTATATTTAAACATGCAGTGATGAAAAAAACAGATGCAGTTCCTGCACTCAAGGACCCTGCATTATTGTAGGTGAATATAATAATAAAAATAAGAAAAATAGCTAATTTAAGTGAGCAAGTACATATTCTAGATGATGTTCAAAGCCTTTTCTACCTAATACTTCATCTCAATTATGCTTCAAAACTCTATGACATTGGCATTATTATTATCTTTATCTTGCAGGTGAAGATACTAAGGGTCAGAGTAGTTAAGTATGTTGCCTAAGATTTCACAGCCAGTAAATAGTGGAGCCAGATTTTAGTCTAAGTCAGGGGTGGGCAACCCTTGGCATGCGTGCCAAACATGGCACGCCAGTAACTTTTGCTGGCACACGAAACCCTCTCTTATAATCTTCCATTTACAATTTTTTTCTTAATATCGACTTTTTTATTTTTCAGATAAATTCA
>NW_005372006.1:0-1645 GCF_000412655.1 Myotis brandtii | reverse complement strand
GTTTAGATATATTTTTAATATTATCTATAGATATAGTATTTCCAAAGGTAGCTTCAATAATAGATCTGTTACAAATCATTTCATGGGAGATTTCAATAATATCTATTCCTAAATGAAAACTGCTATCAAGTTTGCCATCTCCAAGTTTTACTAACCATTCACTATAAGCATAATCCTCTGATCTCATATTTATTTTAAGAGACAACTTTCTGAAACATCTCCAAACACTACAGGACTTTAAACTCATTTGTAGTATGGCTGATCGCATAACATGCGGTACAATACTGAGACATTGTCGAAAATCCCCTCCAAGGAGAACTTTCCCACCAAATGCAACATTGAAATTCATAATTTCTCTTAGTAACCTGTCTGTGGTGTTTATAGCATGACTGGGTGCCATGGTTCATTCATCAATAATGAGAAGTTTGACCTTTTTAATGGTTTTAGCAACTTTACTGTTTATATCAAGTCTAGAAATTGAAGTTTCATTTAATGGAATTGGTAATTTATATTGGGAATGAAAGGTTCTTCCACCGAGAAGTAAATTTGCAGGAGGACAGTTGGGGGCGAGATCAGGCTGGCAGGGGAGGGCAGATGGGGGCAATCAGGCTGGCAGGGGAGTGGTTAGATGTTAATCAGGCTGACAGGGGAGCTGTTAGGGCAGCCGTGGGCAAACTACAGCCCGCGGGCCGGATCCGGCCCGTTTGAAATGAATAAAACTAAAAAAAAAAAAAAAGACCGTACCCTTTTATGTAATGATGTTTACTTTGAATTTATATTAGTTCACACAAACACTCCATCCATGCTTTTGTTCCAGCCCTCCGGTCCAGTTTAAGAACCCATTGTGGCCTTCGAGTCAAAAAGTTTGCCCACCCCTGACCTGGACCATCCAAGAAAAAGCATTTGGGGTGTACAGTTTGATCTTCGATGGCTGAAGCTATTCTTTCTACAACGGCAAAGTCCTGTGTCATCTCCAGGACTAATCCCTCCTATGGGTACCTTACCCAGACCACAAGCCTCCTGGGCAGGGCTCTGCCCTCTGCTCAGCCTCACCTCCCTGCTCATCCAAGATTGACTCCACCCCTACTAACCGCTACTAACCCCCTGCTGGTCCCTTAGCCTATGTCATTCTCACTCACTCTCTCACAATCAGGGACTTGAACCAGAGGCCGGGCGCAGGGGCATGGAGAGGCATCTGCCGCTGCCCCACCCCCCGCTGTGGACCCCCTGCACTTGAACCAGGCCTCCCTGGCCTTGATTTCTTACCTGTAAAGGGAATGGGAATTGAGTGGCTGTGAAGGTGCCTTCCAGCTCCAATGTTCCCTGGGGAGCAGCATCAGAGGGAACTCAGACCACCACCACTGTTATCGGCACAGCCTCCTGCCTGGTCTCCAGTCTCTGGGCAACTCCCAACCAAGCCGTCCTCCACCCTATTCTTTCTACAATGCCAAAGTCCCGTGTCATCCCCAGGATTAATCTCTCCTATGGCTGCCTTACCCAGACCACAGGCCTCCTGGCCAGGGCTCTGCCCTCTGCTCAACCTCACTTCCCTGCTCATCCAAGATTGACTCCATCCCCACTAACCCACTGCTGGTCCCTTAGCCTATGTCAGGAGTGGGCAACCTTTTTGTGAGTGCGTGCCAAA
>NW_005372005.1:0-280 GCF_000412655.1 Myotis brandtii | reverse complement strand
CTTTACCCCTGTATTCCTTCTTCGTTTCCTATTTTTTTTCTCTTTACAGCAGACCCTTTAGCATTTCTTGCATTGCTGGGTTGGTGGTAATAAACTTCCGTAGTTTTTTTGTTTGTGAAGCTCCTGCTTTCACCCTCAATTTTGATTTATAGCCTTGCTGGGTACAATATTCTTGGATTCAGACCCTTCCTTTGCATGACTTTGTATATTTCATTCCATTCCCTTCTGCCTGATGTTGTTTCTGTTGAGAAATCAGTCACTAGTCTGATGGGGGATCCTT
>NW_005372004.1:0-478 GCF_000412655.1 Myotis brandtii | reverse complement strand
GTGCTTCGATAACCAGTAAGATCACAATCAATGTGATTGTCAAGTTACAATCAATGCATTCAATCACATACCTTTCTCAATCCTCGACACTACATCTTCTTTCACTCCACAATGTTCCCTAAAATTAACTTAATAAACTTTACTTAAAGTTTTAAGTCTTAGTTAAACTATAGGTACGTTAAACGAAACTTGATATCAAACTTAATAATGATATTATTTATTGATAAAATTAAATTCCTTACAATTTACCTTAAAATATGCATAAAATTAAATCATGACAATGACTGACAAACACTAATGTGAACAATGGCCTTGCATCTCCTTGGAAAGTTTGGGTAGGTCAGGTTTGCATGTTGTTGTTTTTAATTTTAGGCATGATTCCAGGTTCTCATCAATAAGACGACTTCTCGCCCTAGCTGGTTTGGCTCAATGGATAAAGTTTCAGCCTGCGGACTGAAGGGTCTCAGGTTCGATTCCA
>NW_005372003.1:0-1133 GCF_000412655.1 Myotis brandtii | reverse complement strand
ATCTGCTAATGGGAACTTAGGCTGTTTCCAAATCTTATGCAGGATTTTTATGAGGAAAGTAGTAAGCCCAGTACTTGAATAATGGGCAGTACTTGGCACATAATGGGTGCTTAATCAATATTAGATCCTTTAAATGTTCTCTGCTATGGCTTTTCTTCTTGTTCCCAATTTTATAAGTTGGGTGAAAGCATTGTGAGATAAAACTTGAAAGAGAAAAGGTCTCAGGAATGGTATAGCATCTAAAAGATATTGAGCAAAGTGTGATTGTACCATTTGACTTGCTGTTTTGAGGAAAAGAGGGATTGCAGTGATGGCCTCTCTATGAGCTTTAAGTACAAGCTTAAGTGTAAACTGGCAAAATTCCCTTCTCTTCCTTTCCCTTATTGTAAGTTTCCCTAAGTCCTCTTCCAGTCACCAGTAACGAAGGCCAGATCCCCACCCTTACCTCACAACCCCCCAATCAAGTCCTATTGCTACACATCTAAAATTCCCTTTTACCAATGTGATAAGGATAGTGATGTCACCATTTACTGAGCACTTATTATGTGTTAGGTCCTCTGCTTTATACAAAATATCTCACTAATTTTCAAATGAATCCTAAAAGATGTATACAATTCTCCTTTTTTAAAGATGAAGAGCTTAAGGTACTTGATCTATCAAAGAAGTAGCAAAGACCCCGTGTTAAACTGCTGAGGAATTACCATGATGACCTTATTTTAATTTATCAACTTGCTCTAGTCTAGGCTGACCTGGCTTAGACCCTGATGCCTGCTCTCTAGCTTGGTGTTCACCCTTAGCTCCTAGCATCCTCTGGCTCTGCCTAATTTGTATTTCAGCTCTGTCTTAGTGTCCACTCCCTCCTACATCCTTGGTGTGGGTGGGTTAAGCAAGGTTAAGTTCACTCTAACTTTGAAGCAAGCTCCAATGTCTACAGTGTCTAGGTAGATGGAATTAGGCCAATATATCACATTAAGGATGGTGAGAACTATAAAAAATGGGAAGCACATATCTAAACTGGAGAGCCACTACACAGCTCCAATTTTTTTTTGCCATACGAGAAAGCAAGTGTTGTTCATGAAGATGAAACTTGTGTTTATATATGAAACTAGAGGCCCGGTGCACAAAAATTTGTG
>NW_005372002.1:0-667 GCF_000412655.1 Myotis brandtii | reverse complement strand
ACGGATCGGCCGCCTCCTGCACGCCCCCTACTGGGGAGGGAGCCGGCAACCCGGGCCTGTGCCCTTGACCGGGAATCGAACCCAGAACCTTCTGGTTCGTAGGTTGACGCTCAGCCACTGAGCCACGTGGGCCGGGTGAGAAAGCTTTATATATTTTAGTAACTTGAAGGACTCTTTTTCCTGCTGTTTGTGTGTGTGTGTGTGTGTGTGTGTGAAGATGAAATTCACGCCCCATAAAATTAGCCACAGCGTAGGGCTCACAGCGTTGCCCTACCTTCCACTCTGCCTGGGTCCGAAACATTGTCATCGTTCCCGAGTATATTTTAGTAACTTGAAGGACTCTTTTTCCTGCTGTTTGTGTGTGTGTGTGTGTGTGTGTGTGAAGAGGGAACCACGGCCGCTTGACATAGGCCTCATTCCATTCCTGCCTCATTCCATCCCCGCCTCGCTCCAGCCCCAGGCAACCGCCACACGGCTTTCCACTGCTAAGGATGCACTATTCTGGACATTCCCCGTGAATGAAATCATGTGACCCGTGACCTTCCGTCTCTGGCTTCTCTCACTCAGCAATTTTTTCCCCCCAAGGTGTGTCCACAGTGTAGCAGGGGTCAGTAATTCATTCCATTTTTCTCTATATATAGGGTGTCCCAAAATTCACGCAAGAAGT
>NW_005372001.1:0-786 GCF_000412655.1 Myotis brandtii | reverse complement strand
AGGCCCAGTGCACGAAATTTGTGCACGGGGGTGGGGGATGTTGCTTTCTGGCTTCACCCTACTTTTTGGAACCAGATTCTCTACCTCCATCCATTACTCAATATCCCATACTACAGTATTCCCTCTTTATTGCTTTATTTGGTTCCCATAATTTGAAATAATTAAAAAATACCATGTTTCTCTCTTGCTTACTTTTGAAGAACATTGAAACTTCAGCCTCATTTGTCTAATTTCAATTCCTGGATTGAGCCAAGGTCTTTTCCACTTTGTTGCCTCTTCAGATTGCTTCCCCTTCCTGAAAAGCTCTTCCCGACACTTGACATTTTTAAGCCAAGGACAAAGATCTAAGTGTACCTATCACCTCCTTAGATGGGTCTGCTTTGACCACTAAAATAGCTTGTCTCAGTATTATCAACTAGAGGCCCGATGCATGAAATTCGTGCAAGGGTAGGCCTTCCTCCCCCAGCTGCCGACTTCGCGGCCCTGGCTGCAGGCTTCTTGAACCCCACCCCCTCCCTGCCTGCACCCGCCTTGGCCTGGCACTGCTTGCGTCTCCCGCCACACATCCCTGGTTCCCCAGAGACCCTCACACCCTCTGATCAATCACCCCACAGAGGGTGGCCTGGACCTCCCTCTGCGGGGCAATTGTGGGGTGATGGCGGGGCCCCCTGACCAATCACATCACACCCACCTTGGCTGGCCGGCGCCAGTGCATGTCGTAGCGTGGTCATCCAGAAGGTGGTCCAGACGGGTCGTTCTGCTGTTTGGTTGTTTGGTCGATTTGCA
>NW_005372000.1:742081-743466 GCF_000412655.1 Myotis brandtii | reverse complement strand
GTAAGCTCTTGAAGAAGAGGGTCCAAGTCTTGTTCATCTCTATACACAAGTATCTAGAATGGTATTTACCCAGTGTAGGTGATGAATAATGGTTCTGGAATACAATTGACAGGACAGGTTTACTAGATATTGGAGGTGGAAGTGGTGATAGTTGAAAAGAAAAAAAAGAATCAAAGCTGGTTCTGATATTTCAAATAGATAATGCAGCTGATGTTAACTAAATAGAAGTTACCAATGACCTCTACTTTACTAAATCCATTTTTTTCTTCTCAATCATCTTGCTTGCCCTACCAACATCATGTTATCACTCTTTATTCCCTGAAACACTTTCTTCACTCGGATTTGAGAGTAATAAATTCTTGCTTTACTTCCTATATCATTCTGCTTTACTGGTCCTTCCTCTTCTAATAGAACTCCCTCTCAATGCTAGCATACTTCAAGGGCTCAAGTAGTAATGGGCAGACTGGACCCATTTTGTATCCAGTTTCACTACCAGTATCATTTTACCACTCTCTCCTCCATGACACACTTTCTTCACTTGGAATTTAAAATATTGCACGCTTGTTTTTCCTCCTACACCCATAGATTCTTCCTCTTCTATTAGAACTCTCAATGCTATCATCCTCCAAAGGCCCAATCTTTGGACTTACTTCTATATCTAGACTCTCTCTCTTAATGTGTCTTCAGTCCCCATGACATTAAATAGCACCTACATATTGACCCCTAATACATGTCTCACCCACACCTTTGTCCAACTATCAAACACATTCCTACTTAACACCTCCACTTGGATGTCTTAAATCTTCAAGCTTGACATGCTCAAAACTGGATTCTAAATATTTTCCCAAAGCCTGCTCTACTGACAGCCTTCCTCGTGTAAGGTAAAAGTACATCCATTATTTCAATCCATTCTTTGGCTCTTATGGAGTTACTAGAGGCTCAGCGTGCAAAATTGCACAATACCCAGACCCATACTGCTGGCGGGACCCCAGATCCACCGTGCGTGAGCTCACTGCATGAAAAGTCATGCTATGCGAGCTGCAAGCCCTGCCCTGCCCTGACACTGCGAGCAGCGAGTGGGCTAGGGGGAGGGACCAAGACGTGCTCCATGCACCTCCTGGTGACCGTTGTTTGGTCATGCCGGCATTGCGGGGGATGGGGGGGTCCCTCAGCCCAGCCTGTGCCCTCTTGCAGTCTGGGACCCCTTGGGGGATGACCACCTGCTGGCTTAGGCCTGCTCCCCGGGGGATTGGGCCTACGATGGCATTCAGACATCCCTCTGGCAGCCCGGCAGCCCTCGGGGGATGTCCACTTGCCAGCGGGGAGCAGGCCTAAACTGCAGTCAGACATCCTTAGCACTGCTGAGGAGGCAGGAGAGGCTCCCA
>NW_005372000.1:708932-741861 GCF_000412655.1 Myotis brandtii | reverse complement strand
TTCTGCTGTTAGGGTCAGTTTGCATATTACCCTTTTACTATATAGGATAGAGGCCTGGTGCACGGGTCGGGGCCGGCTGGTTTGCCCTGAATGGTGTCCCGGATCAGGGTGGGGGTCCTGCTTGGGTGCCTGGCCAGCCTGGATGAGGGGATTATGGCTTCTTGCAGCTGGTCACACCCCCTTCAGGGTGGGGGTCCCCACTGGGGTGCCTGGCCAGTCTGGGTGAGGGTTTGAAGGCCATTTTCAGGCTGGTGGGCGACTGAAGCTCCCAACCTCTCCTTTTTTTCTTTTTTATTCTTGGATTTATTTACCTTCTATGGCTGTCACTGGAGCTGAGAGCTGGCTCCAGCTTGAGAACTCGGCTGCTGAAAGCAGGTATCTGGGGGTTTATTTAGGTTTTATAATTGAAACACTGTTGCAGTTCCAGCTCTGAGGCCTCTGCTGCTGAAAGCAGGTATCTGAGGTTTGTTTAGCTTCTATAATTGCAACATTGTTTCTTAGAGTGCAGCTCAGAGCCAGGCAGCGGCAGGCGGGGAACCTTGGCTTCCTCCATCACTGGAGCAAGCAAGCCTCCTGTTCACTTCAGCTGCCTGGCTGCCGGCCGCCATCTTGGTTGGCAGTTAATTTGCATATCACCCTGATTAGCCAATGGGAAGCGTGTCGGAGGTACGGTTAATTACCATGTTTGTCTTTTATTAGATTAGATTGGTCTCCTCTTAAATCAAGGGTGGGGAACATCGGATCTGAGAGACCCATGAGCTGTATAAGGCCTGAGAAATCATTTGGTATGTCCCTGTCAAGGCATTTGGGGTGAGTTAATGAAATGTTTGACCAAATAGAGTAGGCTAATTTTTAAGTTGATAGTCTTGTATGGCCCACTAATGATGTTATAAGTGTTCAAATGGCCATTGCCAGAAAAAGGTTCCCCACCCCTATGGGACTTAATGCTTACCATCAAAATCTACATTATTTTCAATAGCACCCTTAGGCTTGAACTCCCCCACGCTGTTTCACATAAAGTCAGTTCCTTTGAGGTAGATCTTCAGGGTTCTCTAATATTATAAACTTCCTTTTTTCCTGGAAAATATCTCTGAGCCAGTGCTATAGGCACTGGGGGAGAGCAGTAGC
Organism: Myotis brandtii; assembly: GCF_000412655.1. Lineage (NCBI taxonomy): Eukaryota > Metazoa > Chordata > Mammalia > Chiroptera > Vespertilionidae > Myotis > Myotis brandtii. The sequence goes on along the minus strand of NW_005372000.1, from coordinate 740,733 downwards.
CTCTAGCCTTTTTGGCTTGCGTTTCTGAGCATGGAACCTCTGCCCTACAAGGGAGCCAAGGCAAGGACAATGAGGTCCCAGTGTTTCCATCCTGCCATTGCTGTGGTAGGATTTCCACCCCAAGAAGTAGGAATGGGAGGAAGAATGAGCCCCGGTCTCTCTGCAACACTCTCCTGCAACTTACCCTCTGCAACGCGGAGCTGGTAGGGATGAGTGACTCTGGCTGCCTGACCCTCCCAGAAAGACACCTTATCCCTTGTCCGGGAGCTGAGGGGAAAGGAAGCTGGAACATAAGACTGGATATGCAAGAATTTGTTGTCTTGGGGACACATTCTTAAGATATGAGATTTAATGCATCATCTAAAACCTCAGAGGATTGGAAAACTTCACTAAGGAAACTCACTAAAAAGTAGCAAGGCTCATAAAAGCTTAGCGAGATCAAAATCCCACACTGAGCACAATATAAATACCTGAGTTTTTGGAATAAAAGAAAAAATAAAAGGTGATAGTGTGATGGGCATGCTGGAACGGTTAAATGGTGTAAGGCCAGAAGACCCACACCCAAAGTAAACAATATTCACTGAGGCATTAGGAATGTTCATTGGTGGCTCTTGCTCATTAACACTTATGGAGATGATGGAGCTCAAAAGTAACAGAAATCATATGCAAGCACTTAACCACTAGAAACCAGGAGGATGCAATTACCCTAACAAGAGAAACAGGTGGGCAACCAGGAGTCCACTACCCACAGGGAGTTGTAACGATGGTTAATAGAACATGGCCTTGATAAAGATTGCTATCATCTAAATGGATTTGAACAATGGGATTGTAAGAATAAAGAAACTGTGTGTCCTGCCCTGGTTCATATGGCTCAGTTGGTTGAGCGTTGCCCTGTGCACCAAAAGGTCAATTGTTTGATTCTAGGTCAGGACATATACCCAGGTTTCAAGTTTGATCCCAGGTCAAAGTGGGTGCAGAAGGCAACCAATCAATGTTTCTCTCTCTCTCTCTCTCTCTCTCTCTCTCTCTCTCTCTCCTCATTCTCTCCATCTCCCTCCAAAATCAATAAAAACATATTTTTCAAAAAGAAGGTGAAAAAAGGAATGAAGGGCTGCATAAAATTCCTACGCCTGTTGGAAAAGAGAAGCATTTTTTTGAGAGGTGAGAGAAGGTAGGCCTTCCAGAGTGACCAGCAGGCAGGAAAGTAAGCAGTGGTCCACACCCAGTTGAGAGCAGTGAATAGGAGCATGAGACAGGCTGTCAGATGGGTCACTCAGTAGTAAGCAATAATTAGAAAAATAAACTGGAAGGTGAAAAAAGATAGGTAAAGCTGATGAGCAGGACAAAAATAAATTTGTTTCTGCAGGGCCTTCAGGGTGAGGATAAGAAGGGTGGGGTCAAATAAGAAAGCCTCTTGTAAATGGCTTTTCTTGCCTCAGCACATAGTTTTTCTGGTCTCTAGAGTCACAATGAAACTGGAAATCTTAATGTAGATTTTACAAATACAGAATGGTAGCCTCACAACCAAATACTGGTCTTCGTAATATCATCACAGACCCTGTCAACCATAAATTTTCCTTGTTCTTCCCCTGCCTCCCATTTGAACTATAGCTATCCATCTTATGGCCTTCCATCTTATTTCTGAGGCCCTACTTCAATCATCTGAATTTCCTCTGGAGCTACATGGAACTTGTAGGCCCTTCTCTAACCACTAGATGGTAGTAAAGAACTTTACAAGGACAATTCTGATAGATGTTTTCATTCACTATTGACACTTGAGGCCAGATAATCCTTTTTTGTGGGAGACTGTCCTATGCATAATAGGAAAAGGCCATCTATATTTTTTTCCAGCAGATGAAACAATTTATTTTACCACTTTCTTTAAAACCACAAAGACACTATGTTCTTCATATAAAAACATTAGTACATATATTTTCTAGATAATGATTATATAGACACTCTCAGAAAAAAAATGCACCCCATTATATGGTTTCAGTGAAGGTGCTTAGAAAGAACTCACATCTGGACTGATTCCTAAAACATACCATTTCACCACTGCATCAAAGTATAGATTATTGTTATTATACATATTCCTGTGTTCTTACACATTTGATAATTCCTGTGTTCTTACACATTTGTCCTCGTAAGGTTCTTTACTACCATCTAGTGGTTAGAGAAGGGCCTACAAGTTCCATGTAGCTCCAGAGGAAATTCAGATGATTGAAGTAGGGCCTCAGAAATAAGATGGAAGGCCATAAGATGGGTAGCAATAGTTCGAATGGGAGGCAGAGGAAGAGTAAGAAAAATTTATGGTTGGAGGATTATCACTTAATGCTCTATTGATTCATCAGCCTTTTCTCCAGGTTCATCAGCAGGTTGAGCAGGCTGTGCCTTTCTTTGTGGCCTTTCTTCAATGTCTTCCAGGAATGGAGACACATTATCATCATCATTATAAATCATAAACTCCAAGTCTTTATCAACAATTCCAATGGAAACATTCTTCATAGTTGGGTCCTGTTCTGTAGGAAGTGTCTCTCTTAAAGCATGCAGACCATGCTTAACCAGTTCATTCAAATTGCATTCCCTAAACTCAGACATATGTCTGTCCAAGTGAGTATGAGCTAATTGAGAATGAGCTCCAATGGACACAGCTCTACAGTCAAAAACAGTTAGCAGAGAGACAGGTGTGGAAAATATGAGGGCCCATATCATCATAACCAGGAAAAAGCAGCCCAATACCATACGGTCTTTGGCCATATTTTTGCATTAGTATCTGGGTCTTGCTTCCAATTATAGATACAAGAGGGGACACAGGAAGAGGTCTGTCAAATACAAATCTGGAATCCAAACACTCCTGGAGCATAAAATTACATAACAGTCTAGCACCAGCAGGAAGTCCCACAATTGAGATACCAATATGTCAACATGGAGAATTTTTTCTGGTGAGCTGCAAGTTTTGAGTGTGCTTTCTTCAATACAACCAACACTGCATAGGGTGTGTGTTTTTTTAATTTCAGACCAATTGTGGCTACACCCTGATTGACAGCTTCCATTGTGTATTCAATTTGATGAATCCTGCCCTGAGGAGTCCAAACACTGACATTGCCGTACTGGTTGCAAAACAGAGTTCCAATATGGGCCTTGCTGTTGCCACCTGCAGACCTGCCCATCAGTGAGAGCTGCCTAACTACCTCTAGGCCAAGCATGTCAAACTCAAAGGCTCACACAGGCCAAATAAATGAGGCATGCGGCCTGTGGGCAGTGAGTTTTACATGCTTGCTGTAGGCCATCTACAGGAAAGTCTGTGCAATCAGATTTTGATGGAATTTTTAAACTCTTTATTGTTGTTGTTTTATTTTTTTATTGAACTTATTGGGGTACAGGTTTCAAGTGTACAACTCAGTAAAACATCATTTGCACACTGCATGGTGTGCCCATCGCTTTTAATAACATTTACTCACTGAAGAAACTTTTAATGTGGAAAAACATACAAAAGAAAATTAAAAACACAAAACCCCACCCCTCAGATAAACTTCTGTGAACAATTTAATGACAATACTTCCAGGCATATGGACACATACTTAAATATGTGTAATAGTGCATATATAATTGTTATGCCCAGACTTCAAGATCCCCCAAAAGACACCACCAGGGAGCGAGTCCGATGCAAAAGCATAGAGTCTTTATTCAAGCTAGCTTGGTCCCTCTCTGCCTCCATTACTGGATGCAAGAGAGCCCAGAGTCTTGGAAGAACAAAGATTTTATAGGGCTTGGGGTTGGGGGGTGAGGGCTCACTCGGACCACTGATTTGGCCGATTCCGGTTGGTTGAGTGAGGGCCAGGGGGACTAATGACGCAAGGGCAGGGTGCACTTAGGGTCTGGTTACACAAAGACAGGGGGTGGCTAGCATACTTGTGGCCTTGAGTTTGTTTTCCCTTGCATTCCCATTGGCTGAGATAAGGGCAGGCTGAGTAACTGATACATTCTATGGCTTTTTCTTGGAAGAGGGGTTAGGGACACAGCTATCAGTCCTGTTCTGTCCTTTCATAATAATGTATAGTACACAGACTGTAATATAATCTCCTTTCCGCTCATAATTTCCCTAAGGACATCTTTTGAGATAAATAATATTGGTCTATTTTAATAATTTTAATACCTGAATAATATACATTTATTTGTACTTAAACTGATCTCTTCCAGGTGGCAACCAGGTTCCTAAATGTTCACTATTATAAATTGCATTACAATTAACATCTTTGAACATATATCTTTGCACAGGCTGAGATTGACACTGTTTCACACTTAACATTTCTGTATATCTAGAATTTTTCCAGGACCCAGAGCTTTACAAAGTGAATTAGACACAGATCTTGTTCCCGAGATGTACACAGGCTGGTAGAAAAAATGAACACAGGACAAAATAAAATATGGTAAGTGACATGGAAATGCAAGGTAGACTGTTAGCCAACGATGAAGAGAACATAACTGATTGGGGGTCAGGGATGGCTTCACAGACATAGGCTTCAGAAGAATCAGTATAAATATGGTTATTTTATAACAACCATTTATTTAAATGCCTATTTCCCCTGCACCTTGTGTGGAGGTGAAAGCCAGCCTTTCCTTCTTCATATGCACTGTATTTATCATAGGGCCTCATATGTACTGAATCTTCAGCTATTTCCCCTGCACCCTGTGTGGAGGTGAAGGCCAGCATTTCCTTCTTCATATGCCCTGTATTTATCATAAGGCCTCATATGTACTGAATCTTCAGTAAAGAGTTGCTGAATGGGGGCATTTATTGTAAACCTTCCTGTCATGAGAGCATTCTCCTCAAAGGAGAGAAGGGAGAATCACATAGGAACAAATAGGTATGGATACAAGTTTAAATTCCCTCTCAACTTTCCACACTCAAAGACAGACAAGGAAACAGGGATGGGGAAAAAGAGAGGAAGAGAAAAAAGGTAAATTAGTATGTACTTCTCTGGTCCTCTCTTCCCTCTTCTGAAAAGCTCACCCAAGAAGAAATCTGAATGACCTTGCAGAAGACACAGTAAAAATCAGATGATACAGAGAAATGTTTTATTCTCCTTATTTTAGTCTAGAATGCAATACCCCCACACACACCCCTTATTCATGGTCAGCAGGAGAAAAAAATTAAAGTCTCAATCCAGTTTAAACTTAATTCAATCTGACAATTTAAACATACTTTTATAAAGTGTGTAGTTTCTATTGGAAAAAATAATGCTTAATCACTCAGAAGGCCTTTCCTTGAGAAAGGCTTTTCCTGTTGTGGTGGCTGCCACCTGCTGGTCTCTTTAGCATTCTCCTTCATATACCTAATTGCTAAACATTCTGCAGGATATCCCTGTTGAATTGACTAGTTAGCTGCACAACCCCTAAGTTTACTGCCACATCCTCCATTCTGAAAATTGGCCCAGCAATCCACACTACTTGATGGTTGAGTCAACTCACTCTGCTATGGTAGGCCTATGGCAGCCCACTGGGTTTCTTTTGTTGTTGTTGTTAATCCTCACCCCAGGTTATTTTTCCCATTGATTTCTTCAGAGAGAATGGAAGGGATTGAGGGAGGGGAAGTAAGGAAAGAGAAAGAGAGAGAGAGACAACAATGTGAGAGAGACACATCAATTGGTTGCCTTCTGCACTTACCCCCAACCAGAACCTGGGATCAAATCTGCAATGCAAGTACATACCTTTCACCGAAAATCAAACCCATGACCCTTCAGTGCACAAGCTGATTCTCTAACCACTGAACACACCGGCCAGGGACCAATGTGTTTCAATTGAGCACCCATAGCACACAAACACTCAGGGCATCTTTGAAAAGTTAAACCCCAGAGCCTCCCTCTACCTGACCTTGATTCACTATATTTCTGTGACTGAGTCCTCACCTTGAAACATAGCCAAATCCATTTTGGATAACAAAAACTAATTATTACCTCAACCTTATTTTTTTAATATGTTTTTATTGATTTCACAGAGAGGAAGGGAGAAGGAGAGATAGAAACATAATTGACCCAAGAGAATCATTGATAGGCTGCCTCCTGCACCCCGCCCCCCCCCCACTGGGGATTGAGCCCATAACCTGGGCATGTGCCCTGACTGGGAATCTAACCGTGACCTCCTGGTTCTTGGGTCAATGCTCAACCACTGAGCCACATCAGCCGGGCCAGCCTTATTTCTTTAGACATTTCCTTTATTTTTAAAAAATCTTTATTGTTGAAAGTATTACATGGGTCCTCCTTTTTTCCTCTTCCAGCCTGCTCCCCTGCCCATGGCCCTCACCACCCCATTGTCTGTGTCCACAGGTTATGCATATATGCACTCAAGTTCATTGGTTGATCTCTTCCCATCCACTCTCCCCTGCCTTACCTCTGAGGTTCAACAGTCTACATTTCCTTTATAAAGAATTTTAATCTTCTGTTGACAAATAAATGCATCTCATGGACTAAGGAAAAGCCCTAACCAGGCCATCTTCATCCATATCCTCATCCCCAACTTTGGTGCAGTCTGATCACTACAAAGACTGTGCTCTTTCCACTTCCCTCCAGTTCTTTAGCCTGAAAGTTAGCAGGTTTGAATACTAGAGGGAGAGAAACTGGAAGAAAACTGTCTGGTCACAGCATATCATACTGGTCTGGAATCCTCACAGAAACATCCTTATTTACTTCTAAAATCCCTTCATCATAATTAAGAAAGAGACATTTTAGAAACTTGACCATTCACTTAATACACATTCAAAGAGCACCTATTATGTGCAATATACCCTGACAGGTACAATGTGAAACCCACTGTTAGAGTCCTATTGCTGCTGGGATAATTTACCACAGACTTGGTAGTTTAAAACAACAGATTATGACCTTACATTTCTGGAGGTGTAAAGTCCAATACTGGGTCTTACAGGGCGAAACACAAATTATTATCAGGGCTATATTCTTTCTGGAGGCTCTAGGGCAGTGGTTTTCAAACTTCCTAATGCCGCGACCCTTTAATACAGTTCCTCATGTTGTGGTGACCCCAACCATAAAATTATTTTCATTGCTACTTCATAACTGTAATTTTGCTACTGTTATGAATCGTAATGTAAATATCTGATATGCAGGATGTATTTTCATTGTTACAAATTGAACATAATTAAAACATAGTGATTAATCACAAAACAATATGTAATTATATATGTGTTATCCAATGGTCTTAGGGGACCCCTGTGAAAGGGTTGTTCGACCCCCAAAGGGGTCGCGACCCACATGTTGGCAACCCACAGGTTGAGAACTGCTGCTCTAGGGGAAAGGAAATTTGTTTCTTTGCCTTTTCCTCCCTAATGGGAGAATAAACAATTGTTGTAAGTAAAAGTGAAATCATCAAGGAACACAAAAACAAAAAATAAATCAAATTTATCTTTTTTACTAACCTGTAGTGAAATGTTTAGTAAAACAAAACAGAACACAGCACTAGGTTAGAGGTGAAGGAGAGGGAGAAGAGATGGGATACATGAGTCAGTCCTTCTCTGACCTTGAAAGACCTTATAATCTCAGTAGCAGACAGCTCACCTCACAAATAATACTAGGAAATGAAAATGGGAGGGGAAAGAACACCACATGAAAAATGCAAGCCAAGATGGAAATAGCTACTCATCATTTCTAGAAGGAAACATCACCATAGAGGGTTATGCTGACATCTATCCAACTCCATGTCCCTCTACAGCTGTGGACTACCTCAACTTTATTTGCATATAGATCAGTAATTTCTTTTACTAAATGCAACTACTTACAAGGTTTCTTGTTTCCATTTGGGATATGTTTGATTTATTGTTATCTTCAATGTCCTAGTGATGATTATAATTGTGGAAAATTCATTTTAACTGAATGTAATATGATCACAATTCCATCTGATACCAGAGACAACTCTCTCTCTGTCTAGTCCTTCCCAACACATCCTATCCATAAAGGTTTCAAGGCCTTGACCAGAGTGTAAAACAAGTATCAAGAATGAGCCAAACCCTCTACTTCTAGACCTTCATGATTCTAAGGATAGAACCAAAAGTTGGCTTCAGGTCCAACTGACAATTGCTTCCCTGACTAAACACTTGCTGAGCTGCCTGTACTGGCTCCCAGGACATTGCTTCCTGGAGGCTTCAGCAGAATAGGATGCAGTCACTCAGGGTAAAGGAAAGAGTTTCTTTCTCTACTTACAGCACCTCTGACAGCAAACACGTGTGTTTTCCACTCCAAGCAATTCTCAATACTCTGTGAAACCAGCTGAATGTCCACAATTCAATTCTAACACTAACTACCTGGAGTTAGCCCTACTCTGCAGGTCAGGGCTTAATCCTCTGCTGCAAAAGCCAATTGCCCATCCCAAGTTGTCACCTGCACTTCGAACCAATCAGTTAAATATGTGAGGTTCTCAGGATCCTCTCCTCAAGTTTGATAATTTGCTAAAACAGCAGGAAAGTGCTTTACTTACTCTTACTAGTTTATACAAAGGATACAATTCAAGAACAGCCAAATGGAAGAGCTGTATAGGGCAAGGTATATAGGAAGGACTTCAGAGCTTTCATGCCCGCTCAGAGCATGCAGAACTACCCAGCACCCCAATATATTCATCAACCCAGAAACTCTCCAAAACCTGCTGCTTAGGGCTTTTGTGGAAGCATGACTGATTAAACCATTTGTCATTGGTGATTATGTGAATCTCCAACCTCTCCATTGAAAGTGGTGTAGGGGAGTGCTGACAGCTCCAAACCTCTAATCACTCTAATCACATGGCTAGTTCCTCTGGTAACCAGCCCTTGTCCTCCAAGAGCTACCTCATTAGCATAATCTCAGGTATAGTAGAAATGGACATTTTTTAAAAATTGAATCTTTATTGTTCAGGTTATTACATTGGTTCCTCTTTTGTCCCACCATAACTCCCCTCCACCCAGTTCCCACCCCACCCTCTGCCCTCACTCCCCACCCACTGTCCTCATCCATAGCTGTACAGAAATGGACATTTTATGAATAACAAAAATTCTCCTTTGTCCCTATCACTGTGGAAATTCCAAGGGATTTAGGATTTAAGACAAATAAATGTTGTTTATTTTATCACATCCCACAGGGTTCTCTGCAGTACTGTGGACAGGTCCAACTCCTTTCCCCCAGCAGAAGCGATGAAATTCTAAGTTCAGCATTTTCCTACCGGCTGGGGTCTTTCTTCTTCAGATGCCTCCCAGAACATTGCTTGAGAGCACTTTCCTCCCCTCTGCCGGAACTACAGTCAAAACCAGCACCTCCTCAGAGGCTCAACCTAAAGTCTCATCAGGGTTACTCCAGGTGTTGACTCACCCAAAATAGTCAGATCCATCAGAATGCCTTTCCTGGGGCCTCAGCTGGACACTCAGAGCCACTGGGTACCAAGGGTCAGGAGGTAGATGCAGTCCGCCCAGATGCAAACATAAGGAGGCGAATCATCTGTAAAGAATTTGAAAGTAGCAATAAAACGAACTAAGAGTCAATCTGATTCTTATCTCCTTGCACAACAACAGTGTTAGAGATACAATAACCTTCACACAAAAATCTTCTGTGGTCTAAGTTCTAAACAATTACTATGGTTAGTGTTGAGTAACTTACATATGTAGGCTTCAAATGATCACTTTTTAAAACTAATCCACTAAAAATATTTCATTCTTCATGGAAATTAATTTGCAGAATTATCAGTTACACAGTTAAACTGAGTCACAGACATAACTTTTAAATTCATTAAAATTTATGATCTTTCAAACTCACTTCAGGTGCATTTTCTGGCTCCAACCCCTATGAAAGAATATAGCCCTGCTATTATAGTGGTAAATTTAAAATAAACAATCTTACCTATATGAGACTTTTCTGACATCTTTTTTTAGTAAGGTGAAGTTTCAGGTGAGGTCAGTCAGATACAAAAATATTGGCAATCAGCCAAAATAAGCCTTGAACAACATAAAGTAAAACAACAAGTTTTAAAATTGTTCCTTGAACACACAAAAAAAATTCTGGAGAAATATATTAACTATGCTAAATGTAAAGAAATTGACATAGAAAAAAGAATCGAATTTTGAAGACTATCAGAAGAGACAAGAAATGATGGTCTTATATTACCAAAGATAAATAAACAAATAAATAAAAATGATAATCTATAATCCTGTACATTTTCACCAAGAGGACATTCCTTCTGAAGCAAATAGATCAAATAATGTCAGTGGCAGTGTTCATTTTCTCCAACTTTCGCAAAAGATCTTCAGAAATGTTTATCAATAGATATTTATGGTGAGTTTTCAATTGTGGAGTTCACTGAAAGCTGTAAGATTTAATCCGAAAGAAACAAGACAGGTATTGCAGTTTCTGGAATTTATTGTGAAGTATAATTTGTATAAATTTCTACCAAAGTATCCATGTTTCCTAATTATTTGTTATCTGTTGCTTCAAATAAAATAAACTTTTCAAAATTAAAATTAACAAGAAGTGTTCTCTGGTCATCTATGAGCAAAGACAAGTGACACATTCTAAGTATGCTGTCTAGTGAACATGAATATGTGAAGACAAGTGTATTACATTCCTAGTGCTGCTGTGACAAAGTGCCACAACTGGGCACCTGAAAACAAATGAACTGGATTGTCTCATAGCTCCAATGTGTCAGCTGGGTCACACATTCTTTGAAGGATCTAGAGAAGAATCTGTTCCATGCCCTGTCTTAGGTTCCAGTGTTTGCCAGAAATCCTTAAGGATCCTTGGCTTGCAACTGCCTAAGGCAGAGCTCTGCCTTCTTGGTCACATGGGTTCTCCCAGTGTGTCTGTCTTCACGAGGTTATCTTTACTCAGTGTGTCCCTCTGTCTCTTCACCTCAGTTCTTTTTATAAGGACACCAGTCACTGGGATTAGATGCCCACCCTACTCCCGTATGACCTCATCTTAACGAACTGCATGTGCAGTGACCCTCCTTCCAAATGAGGCCATATTCTGAGGGACTGGAGGGAGGTGGAGGAGGTTAGAGGACATAAGGACTTAACATATCCTTTGTCCTATGTGGGGGCAACCACAATTCAGCTCATAACAAAGAACAATGTTTTCATATTCGTTGCAAACTTATAGGCATTAAGGCTCCGGAGCAGAAACTATAATGTTATTGTATGTTACTTTAACACATAAAGGCGTATGTTTTCTCCCTTTAAAAAAAAATGGACTGATGTAATTTAAAAGTATGAATCCATTATTTTTCCTTTGAGTGCTTTTGGATGATTATATGTACCTACCTCAACAAAACAAAGTTTTCACTGTGTTTCTTTTTTTTTATTTTTATTTTTAAACATATTTTATTGATTTTTTACAGAGAGGAAGGGAGAGAGATAGAGAGTTAGAAACATCGATGATAGAGAAACATCGATCAGCTGCCTCCTGCACATCTCCCACTGGGGATGTGCCCGCAACCCAGGTACATGCCCTTGACCGGAATCGAACCCGGGACCCCTCAGTCTGCAGGCCGACGCCCTATCCACTGAGCCAAACCGGTTTTGGCATTCACTGTGTTTCTTAACTGAACTTCATTGCTACTCTTTTCATTTCACCATGACTACTGAAAATAATTGTGCCAAAAATGATGCCCTCCCGCCCTGGCCGGTTTGGCTCAGTGGATAGGCAGCCGTGGGCAAACTACGGCCCGCGGGCCGGATCCGGCCCGTTTGAAATGAATAAAACTAAAAAAAAAAAAAAGACCGTACCCTTTTATGTAATGATGTTTACTTTGAATTTATATTAGTTCACACAAACACTCCATCCATGCTTTTGTTCCGGCCCTCCGGTCCAGTTTAAGAACCCATTGCGGCCCTGGAGTCAAAAAGTTTGCCCACCCCTGGGATAGAGCATCAGCCCACGGACAGAAGGGTCCTGGGTTCCATCCCAGTCAAGAGCATGTACCTTGCTTGCAGGTCCCCACCTCCCACACACACACCCCTCCGCCCCTGGTTGGGGTGCGTACAGGAGGTAACCAATGGATTATCTCTCTCACATAGATGTTTCTCTGTCTCTCCCTCTCCCTTCCACTTTCTAAAAATCAACGGAAAAATATCCTAGGGTGAGGATTAACAAAACAAACAAAAAATGATGCCCCGCCCTAACCAGTTTGGCTCACTGGACAGAGCATCAGCATGTGCACTGAATGATTCCAGGTTCGATTCCGGTCAAGGTCATGTAACTTGGTTGCAGGCACATCCCCAGTAGGGGGTGTCCAGGAGGCAGCTGATCGATGTTTCTCTCTCGTCGATGTTTCTAACTCTCTATCCCTCTCCCTTCCTCTCTGTAAAAAATCAACAAAGTATATTTTTTTTTAAAAAAAAATGATGCCCTCCCTGTGTCAGACACGCCTGCTCGCACACAGTCCAGGGCGGGGCTGAGCCGTCAGCACCGGGTGCCTCTGATACTCACTTTCCCAGCAGGCTCCGCGGTGGAGCTTCCGTCGCTCTATAGGCCGCGCAGGAAGCCTCCGGCAGCGCCAAAGAACCCGACAGTCAGCTCCTCCCTCACTAGGGGGCGCCTGGTTCACCCACCGACTGGGAGCGCACGCGGTGCCTGATGCCCGCCCAGCTCGCCAGCCCTGGAAGAGGTCAACACCCCTTCTCGCCCTCCCCCAGGTTGCCAACCAGGCAGGCTCTGGTGCGCATGCGCACACACGTCCACCACGCACATGCGCATGCGTCCTCTCAAACCCGCCCCTCCGCGCAGTTCCACATGTGTTTCCAGTTCCGGCTCCGGGGGTTTGGGGAGCAGCGGGTAAGATGCGGTTGTCGGTCGCCGCCGCCATCTCCCATGGCCGCGTGTACCGCCGCCTGGGCCTTGGTCCCGAGTCCCGCATCCACCTGTTGCGGAACTTGCTGACGGGACTAGTGCGGCACGAACGCATCGAGGCGTCCTGGGCGCGCGTGGACGAGATGAGGGGTTACGCCGAGAAGGTCAGAGGCGGGATCCCGCTCGGGTCCACAGCGCGGGTCTGGCCCGAGGGGGCGGGGGCGGGCGGGACTTGGGGAAGGAGTGGGACCTCCAGGGTAAGCCCTGCCCCCAAGTCTGAATCCTTCAGTGACGTTAGCGGAGCCCACTCCTCTGGCCCCTCCAGTGGAAGACGGTTAGGGCTGTGGGGTTAGGAGCGCCCTGACCTAGAGAGAAGCCTGGCCAGTGGGATGAATGGGCTGCAGCCCAGCATGAGAGAAGTGAGATTGCCGCCTCGTGTCTTGCTCGGGTTGGATCAGATTGATGTTCTGTCCTCACAGCTCATCGACTATGGGAAGCTGGGCGACACCAACGAAAGAGCCATGCGCATGGCTGACTTCTGGCTGACAGTAAGTGCGTCCTTTCCGCCACCCAAGTCGCATTCTTTGTTTCCTGAGTCGGGAGGGGGCTGTTAGAGAAAGGGGGGCTGGGCAGAATTAAGCCAAAACACTCCCTTGGCTTAGGGACAAATGCTGTCAACTAAATTGGAAACTCGTGACGTAAGTAGATACAATTCGGTGAGAATCTAAATCTGCACATCTGCCTGTAACTAACCCCTCTGTGTAACTTGGACTCAACCACATTGGGGTGAGCGGTTAGTGGGTGGGAGTCTGGGTGTGTGTGTGGAGACCCTGCCTTTGGGAGTGCTGAGAGCTAAATGTCTCTACAGTGGTGCCTGACTCTGCTCTCCTCCGGGTAACCCCCCCCCCTCTAGGAGAAGGACTTGATCCCAAAGCTGTTTCAAGTGCTGGCCCCTCGGTACCAAGGTCAGAATGGGGGCTACACGAGAATGCTGCAGATCCCAAATCGGAATCAGCAGGATCGGGCTAAGATGGCAGTGATCGAGTATAAAGGGAACTGCCTCCCACCCCTGCCCCTGCCTCGCAGAGACAGCAACCTCACACTTCTAAACCAGCTCCTTCGTGGGCTGCGGCAGGACCGGGAAGCAGGCATCCACAGCTCCCACACACCTCGGACACCAGGGAGTTAACTGGAGCCAAAGCGTGTGCAGCCTCATCAGTGCCCATGATCATAGGCCGTTGGATCTCTTCATCTCTAAGAATTGGAGCTAGAGTTGTGAAGTGGACAGTCTTAATGGAGCCCAGAACCTGTTGGGTAGCCATATAACCTTCTCTTTGCACAATAGGTAAAATTCCTTGTATGAATATATGTAAACTGATCTTTTTTTCCTCTCACCTTGGGATTTCTGAGAATGAGAACTATCCAAATGCTCTGTCTTCATGGGATAGTAAATGCACAGCATATGTTTCTGGCTCTTAAATCCAGGTTTTATTGGGTTAAGTCAGTTTTGTTTTTCTTAATGCTGGTTTATATGGGGCATCTATAATAATAATAATAATAATAATAAGTATAATAATAGACCGGATGTCCCTCCAGACAAAGCTGGGGCTGCGAGGGAAGCCCGGGTTCTGGGTGCCAGAGGGAAGCCGGTGCCGGCAGCCGGGGGAAGGAAGACCTACTCTTGAATTTCGTGCATCGGGCCTCTGGTGTACCTATAATTCCAAACTGGCCCCAAAAGGGATTGAGTTATGACATCTAGCATAAAGACCAAGCCCCTGGGACTTCTTAGAGAAAAATTACTTCCTAACAAGGGTTGGAGAGTGCGCATCTAGAAGTGAACCTTCCATAAGAACCTGGTACCCTAAGAACCTTCAAGGAGCTCTATAACCATCCTCTGTTTCTAGGCAAGATCACGTAATACCCTCATGTGCTTCTCTCAAGCCTTGAATGGGCCTCAAAGGAGAGGACCTGAGGACTCCGATGTACGACTATCCTGGCCAAGGGAGTGCAAGCGTTGAGCAGAGGATACTGGACTCCAGCATCAGCTCTTTCCTCTTGGAGTGGAAGGGAGGGCGGGAGGGGAGAGTGAAATGAAGGACAGGGTTAAAGTGGGAGGAGGATCAGGAAGTTAAACCTGCTGGGAATTTCCTGGAAATTTTTTATTGTCGAATCTGGGCCTCTCTTGGAACTGAGAAAGGGGAAATCCGGCTTCACAATGGCCTGGGCATATGAGAAGTAGGAAACTCCTTTATGTATACTAATTAGTGTGAAGCCAAACTTGGCCCGGCCAGGCTGCCCACCTCTCAAAGCTCAGAGGCTTGAGTAAGGTGATAGTCATGGGAAGACTCAGTGCTGTCATCCCAGGCTAAATGCATCAGAACAGGATCCCACAATTTCCATATCCCCGGTATGGTGGAAAGAAGAGATTTTTATCTTGGACTGGACCTTCAGAGCGTATTGGGCCCACCAAACCCACCCATTGTCTCAGATGATAAGGGTGAAGGTGAAGAGGTCACTGGTCTAGCAGATAGATAATAGCTTCAGTGACAGCTATTCTTATGCTATTTCACTGCAGTTTCCCTAGTCGGACACTCACTCCTAGCAGGGTTCTCCATATCTCCCTCTGCTCCAATCTGCCTTTCACATTATTACCGGAAAGCTCTTTCTGACATATTTTGAGTGACATACTAGACACTCAAAGCATTTATTAAATAAACCTACAACTCTGAGTGCTTCTGCCCAAAAATTCATCCCCTTCCTGTCTTCTTGGCATGAATATTCACCTCCAGCTAGATAAGTTGGAGTCATCCCTGATTCCTAGAGAAAGCACTTACTATTAAAACCACATCTTTACAACTTATTGGTAATAAGTAGATTGTGGCTGACTCTCATAGTTTTTCGTCTTGGCCCCAGAAATATATGCCCATTTGGAGTTTTCAGCAGTTCCCTAAGTGCTTATTAAACATCTGCTAGTACCCAGCATCAATTTAGGCAGTAGGGATGCAGTCTTTATCAAATGTTTGCCATGCATTGGGCCCTGGGATTGATACTAGGGATACAGAGATGAGGAGAAACAACCTCTCCCTTCAAGGAGCTCACAATCTAATGGATCACCACAGTGGCCTCAAGGGACACTTCATCACCTTTAATATTTTGGCCAAATAAGAGTGCATGAATCCTAGAACATTTACTGAAGGCTCCGGGACAATATGAGGGAAATAACACTGTTTTACTAATCTGGCCTGTAAATGATAACTTTTCACCCCAGTTGTTTGACTATTCCATCTAGGCACCTCTTTAAAAAATTTTAGACCCCCAAGAGAGGAGCCCAGATGTATTGCAAATGTCTCTACTTTTCAGAGGTTCTCAGGCTCCAGTTTTTTACTGCAAGGTCGTCAGCTATGCCCACTCCCTTCAAAAAATAATGAACTCTAGCCCAGCTGGCATGTCTCAGTAGTTGAGCATCAACCTATGAACGTGGAATTCAGTTTGATTCCCAGTCAGGACACATGCCCAGTGGAGGGCATGCAGGAGGCAGTCAATCAATGATTCTCATCATTGATGTTTCTATCTCTCCCTCTCCCTCTCTGAAATCAATAAAAATATATTTTTAAAAATCATAATAATAAACTCTAGCCTCAACAGATCAGTGACACAGTATCACCCCAATATCCAAAGGAGACAGCTACAAAAGCTAGGGACTGCTTCCTTGCACTCCTCTATAGTCAAATTACTAGTCATGTTGAGTTCATTTCCATAATGTTTCTGAAATCTGCAGTCACTCTCCCTAGTCTAAAATCTAAGACATCTCCTGGATTACTGCAACAGTCTCCTGACTTGCCTCCCTCCACACTGCAGCCAGAGTGATAAGATTCTGTTATCTTAATGCTCTGCTTGATAGTACAGTGGGGCCTTGACTTACAAGTTTAATTCGTTCCGAGACCAAGCTCATTAAGGAGCTCGTTAACTCAAATTACTCTGTCAAAGCAAAAAATGGGCCGAGAGACAGCTGGTATCAAAAAACTCGTTAGTCGGGACACTCGTAAGTCAAGGCCCCACTGTATTCAGTGGCTCCTCCATTCATATAGGAAAAGCATCCAGATTCCTTACCACAACTCCCCTCAGTGATTAGGCATCCATGCACTATTCCAGCTACTTCCCCTGCCTCTAATCTTATGCTCCAGAAGCATGGAAGTCCTTATTTTGACTGTTGTTGTTTTTTGCACAGCTCCCCTTACTACCTTTAATTGATGCAGTCTCTACCAACCAGAAACCCTCTGCCCCCTTTTACATATCTAACTGTACAAAAACCTGACATCTGGGTGGCTCCTCTGACCATGGACACACACAAGTTCATTACTTAGTGAACCAAGGTGCACTACTATCCTGTATAATAAAAGCCTAATATGCCAAGTGTCCGGTCATCCATTCAACCAATCAAAGCATAATATGCTAATGATATGCTAAGGCCACTCAACCACTCACTGATGTGCACTGACCACGGGGGAGAGGGGGGCAGTCGACTGGTCGACCAGTCGCTATGACATGCACTGACCACCAGGGGGCAGACACTCTGGAAGGTTAGCTTGCTGCTGGGGTCCAGCTGATAAGGACTGGGACTGAGTGAGATGGGCCGGACACACCCTGGAGCCCTCCAACGGTGCCTCCCAGGCTGACCAACCTCCGGCATCCTTCCCCAGCCCAGATCATGCACCGGTGGGATCCCTCAGCCTGGCCTGAACCCTTTTGCAATTCGGGACCCCTCAGATGTCGGAGAGCCCATTTTGGCCAGGCTGAGGGACCCCACTAGTGCACAAATTGGTGCACCAGGCCTCTAGTGTTTCTATAATCCACTGAATTTACCTAACTGTATTACACTTCCCTGGGTTGATTCCCAAACATCCATCCCAGAACACTAAAGCAGTTGTAGTATTTCCATCCCTTGTTATTGATGGTTCAGTGATGCACAGGCCTAAACTAATTTCTGCTGAACCTTTAGTGTT
Organism: Myotis brandtii; assembly: GCF_000412655.1. Taxonomy (NCBI): domain Eukaryota; kingdom Metazoa; phylum Chordata; class Mammalia; order Chiroptera; family Vespertilionidae; genus Myotis; species Myotis brandtii. Next base: position 722,918 of record NW_005372000.1, on the reverse strand, counting down.
TTCTAAGGTTTTTTCTTTACTGTGATCCACAGATCAAAGAGCATTTTACCTCAGAACACAATAGTCACATGCATATATAATTGAAGCAAAAGCATCACAAAATATTTGCCTTTACAAATATGCATAGTAATATTTCTACTCTTTCCTAGTTTAGTTCTTAAAAATATTGGTCCCAGTTCACTAAATTGATTTCTACAGCTCACTAATGGATTACAGCCTTTCCTGAAAAACACTGATCTCAACCAGCACTAATTACAGTGACTCATCATTGCCTTTGCGGATAAAATCAAGACTGTTATGACACAACGGTCTGATAGTCAGAAAATATCAAGTAGTTTCCTATGAAGAGTGGAAGCAGATAATGGTAGGAGATGAGGCTGCGACCCAACCATAGAAGACCTTGTTCAAACCTCTACTCAGGAGTCGCCTTTTTGAAGCTTCCAACTTCCACTTCACCCTCCAAATGTGATGAGGCCCCTGTGTGTAGTTATGGTCCTCAGGGCATACACCTACCAAAGCTTTCATCATACTGGATCACCAATGCCTGTCTGCTTGACTGATATCCTTCACTCAACTGAGCTCCTGAAGCCAGAAACTGGGACTCAATCTTCTGGATGCCTATTCCTACTAAAGGACCTGATTCAAAATAGCTGCCCAATAGAAGTTATTTAATGATGAAGAGAAAGCTACATGTTGTCCTTGACATACTGAGCTCTCAGGCTGAGCTTTTACAAAAACAATAAACACGGTGCTGTGTGCAGGGACAGTGCTCAGCTACACTGCTGAGTAGTCCAAGGCTGAAGAAATGGGCTTCTTCCTCTCCAGGGAATTAAGTGTTGGCAATGACTGTCAAGGATGTAAGCAAGCATCTAATTCATTTCCCACACATTTCATATTCCTGTTTTCTGAAAACTCTCACAAACCCTCAGGCAGAAAATACCTGTACATTTTCCAAGACTTAGTCAAAAGCTGAAATGATGTATCTTATGTGAAATAATCACTGAATTCCCCAAGCAAAGCTAGGCACTTCTCCAGTGGCCCAATTTCACACTGTACGTCCTTTATTTTGGCAAAAGCACAATTACATTGTTTAGCACCCTTCACTAGATAGTGAACTCCTTGACGTTAGGCGACCTATCTAATTCACTCTTGTGGCACCCAGTAGAGAACATGGGGCAAAATAGGCTTCTGAAAATACCTATTGACTGAATCAATGCATTGAAAAAAGTTCTCAGCCTAGCTTGGTATTTAAAGCTCACTAACTCCTCCCTTCCCCGGTTTCCTCTTACTTCATCTGAAAAAGAACTTCCTGCGGTGCTGATTTCCCATTGTTCACTCCTGGATAACGTCTGTACCCCAAGGCTTTCCTCTTGGTGCCCTTAAATACATGGGCATATGGTAATTCATATCTCTGACTCTGGGGACATGAATTTGGTAGTTACACTTGGGGTTCTTTAATAATAGAAATGGTCTGTGTGCCTACATTTTGAGGAAAGGAGTTTAAACTCTTCTGGCATTTTGCATTATGTTCACAATATGAAAATAGTATTTTCCAGTCTTAAAACTCAAATAATTTATATTGCACACACACACACAAACTTCTGTTAGAATTGATGCTCTAGGACAGTGGTTCTCAACCTGTGGGTCGCGACCCCTTTGGCGGTCGAACGACCCTTTCACAGGGGTCGCCTAAGACCATCCTGCTCTAGGAGGTGAGCCTCGCTTACACTGTGGCTTCACCTTGGCAGACCACCATGTAGTCCAGCATAGGAAGCACAACATTAAAGCTTTACTGCTGTTCACTTCAAAGAAAATACAAAAGCTGTTTCTAGGGATGTCACAGAAAACTTAATGTTATTATCCTGACATAATTTCTAACTGCTTTTTTTTTTTAATTGTCGCCGAAACTTTGCCACAATCATCTTTTTATGCAGAGGATAAAAGAAACATAAAGTAGTTCACTTTTGTAAGTGCTGAGTTTAAGATGCTTGGGGGCATCTGGAGTTTGCAAAAGAGTTCTTTACTGGGAGAACAGATTTGGGAGTTGTCAGCAATTAAAGCTAAGGAAATGAATGGAGTGACTCAGAGTGTATATGTGGAGGGGAAGGAGGCTGACATCAGACAGGATACAGAATCTATGAAGGAGTCTGAGAAATTGCCTTTTTAAGGGGAAAGAGAACCTGCAAAATTCATCACAGTACCTAGTGCAGTATCTTCCTTGTGCATAGAAGGCACTCAAAAATAATCACATACATTCAGCAAGTATATTCCTCCATTCAAAGCACTGTGCTAGTATAGAAAATACAGGGATCACTTTTCAAGGATCCACAGGCCAATTTGAGGGACAGATAATAAATAAACGCAGCATAGTAGACAGGTAGTATGAAAGTGGTGCACACAGGCTTACTGGAGTACCAAGAAAGGAGGCCAATAAAGAAGAACCTCGGAGGAAACAGCTGAATCTTGAAGAAAGTAAGTATTAATTTCTAACTGCTGAGAGAAGTCAGCTGTGAGGGCATTCCAGGCAGCAAGAGCTGCAGGTATAAGTGCACTGAATTATGAAGCAGTATGTAGTGATTGAGAAATTCCAAGAAAGTAATTTGGTGCAGCTGGGGTTTAGTATTTGATGAAGAAGTGGAGGAAATGAAGCAGGAAAGCCAAGCAAGATCAGGTTACAAAGGGCCACGTAAGACATGATAAAGTGCTTCAGGGGAAGCCACTGAAGGATTTTTAAGTGGAGAGAAAAAGGCATCAGATTTACATTCAGAAAGATCATTCTTGCATCAGACTGGAAGATGGGATAGACAGACTAAAAGCAAAGAAACCAAGTAGGAGCCTGGTTTAGGAATTCAAGGGGAGTTGACTGAAGACTACACTAAGCCCACTGGCAGGGGAGGTAGAAACTGACAGAGACAGATTAGAACAGACATTGTGTGGGATTACATGAGGTAGAGGGAGAAGTTGAGTTTCATTCACAGAATCTTTCTACCAACAGAATAGCAAAGGAAAAGCAGATCTGAGATTGCCATGATGAACTTTGTTGAAAGCATACTAATCCTCTTGAGCTATCATGTGGACAAAGGATATATGTAACAGTTATGTGAGCTCAGAGGCTATATGTAAACTAGCAATATAGATGTGAAAGTCACACATACACGTACATTAGAATGGAAGCAATTGGACTAGATGAAATTTCCAACAAAAAATACAGAGTAAGAGAAATTTTAAAAAAGCCTATGATACAGCCAACATGCAAAGACCAGAGAGAGAAAGAAGCCCTCTGAGGATGGTAAAAGGACTACAACTAGAACACTGGTGTTTCAAAGTCCAGGGGAAGAGGATGTCAAAACATCTATTGTATAGATTGTGAATTCTTGAGGGCAGACACTAGATAATTTTTGTATTGTCAGACCCTAATGTTGGCCAGCCTCTGAGGTAGTGCTTTAATGAGTATCTGTGGCCACTGGACTTGGGAATTAGGGTGTTCACCGTTAACCTCTGATAGAGCAGTCTCTTGAGAGGGGGAAAAAATAACCATAAAGACAATTCAAGAAGTTAGGTGACAATGAAAAAAGAAGAGACAGGGCAGAGATATGTAGCACCTTGAGAGGAAGACACTTAAAATGTGAATTTTGAAGACTGATATATTGGTTTTTGTTATGGTCTGAATGTTTGTGTCCTCCCCCACCCCAAAATTCATATGTTGAAATCCTAATGCTTGAGAGGGGTAGGTGAGGGGTGGGAGGGGGTTAATGGGGGGTGGGAGGAGACATCTATAATACTTTCAACAATAAAGATACATTTTTTTAAAATCCTAATGCTTGGCATGAGGGTGTTAAGAGGTGGGGCCTTTGGGTGGAGTCCTCATGAACAATATTAGTGTCCTTATAAAAGAGACCCCTCAGAGATCCCTACTCCATCTACCACTTAGGGACACTAGAAGAAGACACAGCTATGAACCAGAAAGATGGCCCTCACCAGAACCCAACCATCCTGGCATCTTGGTCTTGGACATCCCAGCCTTCAGAGCAATGAAAAATAAAATGTTGTTGTTTCTAAGCTGTCTATGGTATTTTATTAGAGTAGTGTGAGCAGACTAAGGCAATTTTATGAGTACTTCTGCCAGTCCTTAGTCATGCAGACACTATAGGTTAAAGGAAAAGTTCAAAATCACACATCAAGGGCAAAGGTGGAGGGAGGAGAGCTTTCTTATTCCCCATTTTGGCATCCTTGGCTTCTCCATCTTTATGTGAAGCCCTTCTCTTTTGGGACTTGACATTGGTTGTACCACCTCTTTCTAATGGTGTTAGCCTTAACTGCTAAGGCCTAGACCACCTGCTGGCACAACCCAGAAGTAAGCTGGCAAGATTGCAGTTCTAACCTGTCTGCCTTTGGGAGAAAACAGCCTAGAGCTAGTCACATAATGAACCATTAAATTCAATCGATCAGACCTAAAAGGATATGCTAGCGCAACAGACAGAGTATCATTACTTCAAAACACAACTGAGAAGTCAATGTGGAGCTAGCAAAGATACAAGCAAGTACTGAAAGATCAAAGGCCTCTCTGGAGAAATCTTAAATACTGAGAACCAGCTACCCCCTTTTTTATAACACACTGGGTGATTCATGCTGGTCTGACTGAGGGTGGATGTGGGAAGAAACAGCTTCTGGTTATTTATTTAATGAAGTCTTAGGCCCAGAATCTTGTTCACCATCCCAAGACCTGCTACCGTCACATTTGCTCACTTACCCTATCCAAGTGCATGACCCCTTCAAGACTCTGGCTCCAGAGTTCTTTATTGTTCTCTCCTCCTGGAAATGATCATGCAGCCCACTCTCTTTAACAGGCCATTGACCCTTTCAAGACCAGCTCTACTTTACCCCCTGAGTTTTTACCTTCCAGAATCTTACTCTGTAAACCCACCTTCTTGCCTCTGGCTCTCTCATACCCCTGTGTACATATCACACTTTCAACCTCTTGCAACTCCAGGCCTTTGAATTCCCTCTTGTCTCCCTGTGTGTACCAGGCCTTTCTTCCTTTCAACCCAGCCTGAACATTATGATCCAACATGTCATCCATTCTCATGGCAGCCCCTATTCAACCCCATGCCTTTCTCTCCCACCCACTTACTAATCATCTGATTTCTCTACTCCTGTGCCCTCATCAATGAGAGTTCTGAGAAACAAAACATATCACAAAACATTGGAATTGGAATCAACAGAGCTGGGCACTGAGCACAACTCGGTAAGCCTGACTTGCTCAATCCTGTCATCTCTTTGACCCCTACAAACTTTTCCACTTAAAGTCTTTGGATTTTCATCTCTTACTACCAGCACTTAACCTCACTTCCTACTTCTCAAAAAAGGGAGGGAAAAGTGGCTTTCACATATTCTTCTTAATTTTATACCCTTCTGACCTTTATCTGCATCCAGAAACTAGGCAATTAGTTGGACATCTATTTACTGAAGACATGACACCAATGATCAAGCTCCTAAAGGTCAATTCAGCAAAATTTCCAAATTTATCAACTTTTAAAACATTTGCTTTTGAACATCAAAATCCAATTTGGTGAAACTATCAATTTACCAAAAATGTGTTTCTATCAGTATTTATAGAAATTGTGTTGCATGAAGTTTCATAGCTTTGTGAAACTTTTTTTCATAGCTCTTTTTTTTTCAGTTTTCAATTAGTTTCAGCTTGACTTAATTAGTTCTATCAATGTCTTTTTAGGATATCTGTTGTGTACCAGATTTCAATGAAACTCTGTTAAATGTCATGTTTGTGTGGAATATTCATTTCAGATAAGGATTCAGGTGCCTACAACAAACAGATAATACTCATTTGGACTTACCTGGCAGGGGAGATACCATGATCATGAAGGTGGTTTCCCCAGGGCTTATCCATTGCACTCCGGGTATGCTGACCCCTGCGATTTCCCCAAATGTGGGAAGCTCGACTGCCTAATTTGTGGTAGTGGGGGACTGTGTTCGCACTCTCCCCTGAAAGAAAAAAAAAACACTCATTTGGTCTAGCTGATAAATCTATGAATTAAAAACAGCACATTCTAACTCATTCTATGAGGCCAATCTTACTCTGATACTACTGGTAAAACCAAATAAATAAATATCACAGGCAAAGAAAATAGAGATCAATGTACTCTATGCAAAATTCCTCAACAAAATACTAGCAAACTGTATCCAACAACAGAAGAATTATACTGTGACCAAATGGATTTATCCCAGCTTGGTTTATCATTCTAAAAACCAGTAGATTTACATCATATACATCATACTATATCAATAGAGTAAAAAACAAGAGCATAATTATCTCAGTATACACACAAAAGTAATTTGACAAAATCTGGCACCTTTTCATCATAAAAACACTTAATAAACTAGGAATAATGAGAATTTCTGAACATAATAAAGGCATGTGTGATAAAGCCCCATAGCTAGGATGATATTTAGTATTAAAAGACTGTATGCTTTCTCTCTAAAATCAGGAACAGGACCAGGATGTCCATTCTTGCTACTTCATTCAACATTGTATTTGAGGTTCCATCAGGGCAATTACACAAGAAAAAGAAAGAAAAGACAGTTGTATTGGACAGGGAAAAGTAAAACTGTCTCTATTCGTAGATGACATGATTTTGTGTATTGAAAATCTAAAGGAATCCACCAAAAAACTAACAAAAGATTTCAGCAAGGTTATAGGAGACAAGATCAATATCCAAAATTAATTTTACAAAAACCAATCACATTTATACACACTAGCAAGGAAAATCCAAAAAGGAAATTAACAAAATTCCATTTACAATAGCAAAAAGAATAAAATGCATAAAAATAAATTAAACAAAAACTACAGATTTACATGCTGAAAACTACTCAACATTATTGAGAGAAATATTTAGATGCCTAAATAAATGTAAAAATATCACATGTTCCAGGATTGGAAAACTTAATATTGTTAAGATGGAAGTGCTCCCCAAAGTGTTTTACAGATTCAACATTATTTATTAAAATAATGGCTGCCTTTTTTTTCCTTCAAAAATTACCAAACCAAAACTAAAATTCATATGGAAATTACAGGGACTCAGAATTTCCAAAATAATCTTTAAAAAATGAGAACAAGGTTGGAAAACTCAGACTTCCCAAATTTAAATCTTCTACAAAGTAATCAAGATTGTGTGGTATTGCCCTAACTGGCTTGGTTCAGTGGATAGAGCATCGGCCTGCGGACTGGGGGGTCCCAGGTTCGATTCCGGTCAAGGGCATGTACCTTGGTTGCGGGCACATCCCCAGTAGGGGGTGTGCAGGAGGCAGCTGATCGATGTTTCTCGATCATCGATGTTTCTAACTCTCTATCCCTCTCCCTTCCTCTCTGTAAAAAATCAATAAAATATATTTTTTTAAAAAGATTGTGTGGTATTGTCATAAATAAGGATAGACATATAGAACAATGGAATATAATTGAGAGTTCAGAACTAAACTGTAATGTTTATGGTCAATTGATTTTTTGACAAGATGCAAAAAAAATAAATAGAGAAATACCAGTCTTATCAACAAATGATACTAGGACTAGATATCCACATGTAAAAGAATAGAATTTGACCTCTACCTCATATCACATACAAAAATTAAGTCAAATGTATCATAGTTCTAAATGTAAGAACTAAAATTATGAAACTCTCTAAAGAAAACATAGCAGCAAATCTTGACCTTGAATTAGAAAATGGTTTCTTAAGGATGATGCTAAAAGCACAAGCAACAAAATAAATATTAGATAGTTAGACTTCATCAAAATGGAAAACTTTCGTGATTCATGCACATCATCAAGAAAATTAAAAAGACAATCCATAGAATGGGAGAAAAGCAGTTATTTACCTACAAGAAAAAGCTCCCATAAGGCTGTCAGCTGATTTCTCAACAAAAACTTTGAAAGCCCAAAGGAACTGGCAAGAAATATCAAGAGTGATGAAAAGCAAGGAGTTACAACCAAGACTGCTCTACCCAGCAAAGCTATCACAAAATCAAAGGACAGCCCTGGCCTGTTTGGATCAGTGGATAGAGAGTTGGCCCTAGGGCTGAGATTCCTGGGTTTAATTCTGGTCAAGGGCACCATGCCTCAGTTGCAGGCTTGATCCCCAGCCCTAGTCAGGGCACATGCGGGAGGCAACCAATCAATGTGTCTCTCTCACATCGATGTTTTTCTCTGTATCTTCTCCTCCCTTCCACTCTCTCTAAAAATCAATGGAAAAATATCCTCAGGTGAAGATTAACAAAAAATAAAAAATGAAATAATCAAAGGACAGATAAAGCATTTCCTAGACAAGAAAAAGGTAAAGGAGTTCATCACCACCAAACCAGTATTATAAGAAATGCTAAAGGGTCTTCTTAATAAGAATTTTTAAAAGACCAAAAATATGAATAATAAAATGGCAATAAATATATATCTACCAACAATTACATTAAATGCAAATGGATTAAATGATCTAATCAAAAGACATACATTAACTGAACAGATAACAAAACTAGACTATTATATGCTGTCTACACCCAGCCGGTGTGGCTCAGTGGCTGAGCATTGACCTATGAACCAGGAGATCATAGTTCTATTCCCAGTCAGGGTACATGCCAGGTTGCGGGTTCAATTCCCAGGAGGGGGGTGCAGGAGGCAGCCGATCAATGATTCTTTCTCATCATTGGTGTTTCTATCTCTCCCTCTCCCTTCCTCTCTGAAATCAACTAAAAAAAAAAATATGCTGTCTAAAGAGAACCACTTAATATTGAAAGACACACACAGACTGAAAGTAAATAGATGGAAAAATGTATTCATGAAAATGGAAACAAACAAAGAAAGAAAAAACAATACCTATATCAGACGAAATCGAGTTTAAAACAAAGGCTATAACAAGAGACAAAGAAGGACCCAGCGACTCCAGGTCTGAGTATTTATCAGAAGAAACCCAAAACACTAAATGAGAAAAGCAATGTTTATTACAGCATTATTTATAATAGCCAAGATATGGAATCAACCTAAGTGTCCATCAATAGATGAATGGATACTGGTAAAGAACAGTTGCATATACACAATGGAATATGACTCTGTCATGAAAAAGAATGAGATCTTGCCATCTGCAACAACATGAATGGACTTAGAGGGCATTATGCTGAGTGAAATAAGTCAGACAGAAAAATACAAATTCCAATTGACTTCAATTATGTGGAATCTCAAAAACAAGATAAATGAATAAGCAGAACAGACACAGACCCACACATACAGTGAACATTTTGATGGTTGCCAGGGGGAAGAGGGGTTAGGGAGAATGGGTTAAAAAAAAAAGGTAAAAGGATTTAGAGATACAAATTGGTAGTTACAAAATAATCACAGAAATGTAAAGTACAGCATAGCCGTGGTCGGCAAACTGCGGCTCGCAAGCCACATGCGGCTCTTTAGCCCCGTGAGTGTGGCTCTCCCACAAAATACCACATGCGGGCGCGCACGTACAGTGCGATTGAAACTTCGTCCATGCGCAGGAGTCGGTATTTTGTGGAAGAGCTGGTATTTTGTAGAAGAGCCACACTCAAGGGGCCAAAGAGCCACATGTGGCTTGCTAGCTGCGGTTTGCTGAGCCGCAGTTTGCCGACCACTGGATAGGGAATATAGTCAATAAGACGGTAATAACTCGATATGGTATCAAATGGATACTAGATTTATCCTGGTGATCATGTTACAAGTTATATAAATGTCTAATCATGGGGGTTTAATGCTTGAAACTAATTTAATATTGTACATAAACTGTTAACTTAAACAAATATAAACAAACACAAATGTTGGTAAGGATGTGAAGAAATTGGAGCCTTCATACACTCCTAGTGGCAATGTAAACTGGTGCAGCTAATGTAGAAAAGTTTGGCAACATCTTCCAAAATATTTTCTCAAAAAGTTAAACATAGAGCTACAATACATACCATGCTAGCAATTCCACTCCTAGGCATATACTCAAGAGAATGAAAAAAATACACAGAAACTTACATACAAATATTCACAGCAACATTACTCATAATAGCTAAAAAGTGGCAATAAATACATATCCAAGTGTCCATCAACTGATGAATGAATAAACAAAACATGATCTAGCCATACAATGGAATATTATCCATCATTAAAGAGGAATAAAGTACTGACATATGCTACAACATAGATGAACCTCAAAAGCATGCTAAGTGAAAAAAAGCCAGACACAAAAGATCACATATAAAATGTTCAGAATAGGAAAATCCATAAAAACAGAAAGTAGGTTATTGGTTGCCAGGGACTGAAAAAAGGAGGGAATGGGGAGTAACTGCTACTAGGTGTGGGGTTTCTTTATGGGCAATGAAAATATTCTGAAATTTGTGCTAATGAATATATAACTTTGTGAATGTACTAAAAACCACTCTAAATTCTCTATGTTAAAGGATGGACTTTATGTATGGATCTGCCATTTGACCCAGTGATCCCATTTCTAGGACTATGTCCTAAGAAACCCAAAACACCAATCAGAAAAAATGTATGCACTCCTATATTCATAGCAGCAAAATTTACAATACCTAAGATTTGGAAACAGCCCAAGTGTCCATCAGTAGATGAGTGGATAAAAAAGCTGTGGTACATTTATACCATGGAATACTATGCAACAGTGAAAAAGAAGACTATCTTATCCTTTGAGACAGCCTGGAGGGACCTGGAGAGTATCATGCTAAGTGAAATAAGTCAGTCAGAGAAAGACAAGTATCACATGATCCCACTCATATGTGGAATATAATGAACCAAATAAACTGATAAACAGAGTGGATCCAGAAATATGGAACAGAGTATGAAATCTCGGAGGGAAGATGGGAGAGAGTGGATGGGTGGGAGCTAATCAACTAAAGACCTTATATGCATATATGCATAACCCATGGACACAGACAGTGGGGTAGTGAGGGCCTTGGATGGGGGGTTGGGGATGGGCTGGAGGGGGTTGATGGGGGGAAAGGGGGACATATGTAATACTTTCAACAATAAAGATTTTAAAAAATAAAACTTAAAAAGAAAAAAAGAATGGATATTATGGTAGATAAATTGTATCTCAATAAAACTTATTTAAATAAATAAAAAATAAAATAAAAGTAACTATAGGAGTAGTAACAACTACATAATCAAGGATAAGAATAAGTAAACAGAGCTCTTCCTAAAGTATTCTTCCAATTGTGATATGAATAGAACCAGCAGAAATTCTACAAATATTTCTTAGATGTCACTATGGTGGGGCTCATTTATCAGTCTTCATGACATCTAAGAACAATTATCTTAAATTAATGAATGTATAATAGAATTTATATAATTAATTCTATCATTTATTGTAGTATCTGTTAATAACCTTTACCAACCAGCATGGAAATAGAGTATGGCCATATTTCAGTCTCTGTCTATATATCTATTACAATTACAAGTGTAAAAAAAATTATAAAGGCAAATTATTGGATTGAAAAAGTTTGGGGAAAGAAAAATCCCCCTCCCCTATGGTTGTTTATAAAATTTTTGACATTTGAGTCATTGCACAACACTGTGGAGCAAAATACACAAGAAATTCTCATTCCCAAAAGTCATAGATTCAAAGCAAGGAAAAACTTAGAATACACTGAACTTTGGCCAACCATGGCAAAATAACTTCACTGAAACAGCTGCAAATAAATTAAAACTAAGCTAAACTAAACTTCAAATTAGTCAACTGATACTTTGTAGAAATCTTCACAAGTAGCTAAAATCCACCCAACCATGCAAATTGTTGTAAACTTTACACATAATTAAAAGCAACAAAATTTTGGTAAATTGACAGAATTGGTAAATTTCAGCAAATTGATCACTGTGAACTAAAATTCAGAGAATTGGCTTTCCTTACTTCCCATCCCAGAGGATGGGAGTCCTTCGTCTTCAAATGTAGCCCCTCCATCTGTTCTAGATTCCATCCCCTTCTGCTTACTCTGGCTCTTGCTCTGTTGGAGACAATCTGGAGTGTCTTTTTTTCTTTCCTAGAGTCTCCACAGGGAACGGAAGTCCTTCAGAGCCTGGAAAACATACTAGCTCTTGGAAGATCCCAACAACTCAAACAGTGCTGGACTCTGGCCATTTCTTAATAGTCTTGCTCACTTTCTCCAGGGCTGGGCTGTACTGCAGAGCTCTAATGACTTGTGGCTTCTCATGAGCATTTGAAAGGGGGACTAAGGCTTGGAGTAGTCTGAGACCAGGCTCTGCTGCTTCCAGTGTTGCTTCCTGCACTAAGAAGGAACAAATAAAACACAGAGCCAGCGAGAATGACCAGCCTCCCATCCGGTCATTCAGATCATTGTTCACAAGGCAGCCCTCTGGGTCACCTTTCCTTTCCCATCTGGTCCATCCTCACACTGATCTGTCCTTCCACTGCTTCCCTGTTTCAGCTCTTCCCATTGTGGACCCACCTCGCAGTCTTTTCTGTTCTGAAACCTCTTTTTCATGGTGAAAAAACCCTAAACTCTCAGCTTTTTTATATGCCTCCAAGCCTTCACTTCCCATTCAGTGCTGTCATGAAATGACCTCCCCTCTTTTTCATTAATTAATTCAGTGTAGCTGTGCCTATATCCTTTGTTCTCTCATCAGCATCCTCAACACCATGGTCTCTTAGGCCAATGAGCCCACCAACCATTATTTCTCTCAACAGTGTCTCCTATTATTTAACACTTGCCCCAAGATCCCTAACATATCTCCTCCATCTGCCCCATTTTTCACAAAGTCTCAACTCCTCCCCAGAGAGAATAAATCACCAGGTATGGAGGCATCAAATTCCTGCCCTGTCCACCTTCCTCCCGCATTGCCCTCATACCCTCCTCACACATACCTGCACCCTCACCCATCCATCTTCCCTATCAGTCGTGAAGGAGGTAGTGCCTCTCTTCTGTTAAAGGCCAATTCCTCCTTATAGTCATGGTAAAGTTTTCAGTCCCTCCTCTCTCCTCTGGGACCTTGCTCCACTAGCCATTGCTTATCCATTGACTTCTTATCTATGGTGTTAAACCTGGTCCTGCTGCTTTCTTCCAAGCAACTCTCCCCCAATCCTTCCACTCCCCACTCCTCCATCCAAGCCTGCCACTTATCTTCTCTATCTTTTCTTACTACATTCACTTGGTAGTGATCCTTGATTCGGTTGTCCCACTAGCATTCTTTCTTAATTCTGGAATAGCCCCTTCATGTCAGTCGTTCACTTCACAAGTATTGATTGAACATCACCTATGAGCGGGCACTGCTTGTATGTGCTACATCGGTGAACAAACGAAGCTTACTGTTTGAGAAGTACAAAGACATTTAATCACACCAGAAACTTGCAACTGTGATAAATACCACAAAGGAGAAGTACTAGGCACCATGAGAACCCATCACGTGGGGATTGACCTAGTCAGAGAGGTCAGGGAAGATGTCTTTGGTGGAGTGGTGCTTCAGCTGAAACCTGAAGGGTAAATGAGAGGCCACGCAAAAGAGGAAAGAACCAAAGCATGCCCTGGGGAAGAGGATACGTTTATGTGATAGCATTTTAAAGAATCAGTATGAATGGGAGCTGCCATCTTCTTAAATGGTCTTGCCCTCTGCTCCCAAGATTAATCTGGAAGGGCACAGGAGTCAGCCCAGGCCATCTGAAAGCTTTCCTCAGGATTTCTGGATGTGTTGGTGTTGTTATAAGGCTTATTTAACTATGTTTTTTAACTAAGTACATATATAATATTAATTTTAAAATTAGTTAAAAACATCAGGAGGGTTCGGTTGGTGTTGCTCAGTGGTTGAGCATTGACATATGAACCAAGAGGTCACAGTTAGATTCCGGGTCAGGACACATGTCCGGATTGTGGGCTCGATCCCCATTAGGGGACAAGCAGGAGGCAGCCGATCAATGAATCTCTCTCATTCTCTCTCCCCCTCTCCCTCTCCCTCTC
>NW_005372000.1:700602-708901 GCF_000412655.1 Myotis brandtii | reverse complement strand
CCTCTCCCTCTCCCTCTCCCTCTCCCCCCCCCTTCCTCCCTGAAATCAATAAAAATATTTTTAAAAACCATCAGGAGGGAGAAGAGACAAGTCTTCCAAATAGAAGTATTCCAAGTAATATACCACATATTATGCTATGATATACATCATACGTTCCCCCTCCAGGAGCTGGACCTTAGCCCTCCCCGAACCCCTACACCAAACTTAGTGACTTACTTCCAAAGAACAGAATATGACAAGGGGAAAATATGTAGCTTTACAGTGGACAGACCTGGCAGACACAACCTTAACCAAGTGATCAAAGTTAACATCACCAGTGATAATTCATGTTGATATAATATACCTCCTGATATGATGTGATGAGAAGGGCACTTCACCTCTGTGGCTCTCTTTCCTCCCAGTCTGAGGAACATTCTACAAATGCCTGGCCAGTGCTCTTCAAAACTATCAAGGTCATGAAAAAAAAATAAGGAAAGGCAGAGAAACTGTCACAGACCAGAGGAGACTAATTAAACATGATGACTAAATGCAATGTGGTATCCTAGATTGAATCCTGGGATAGAAAACGTACATTGGTGAAAAAATGGGGAAATCAGAATAAAGTTTACTTAATAGTAATGTACCAAAGTTAACCTCTTATTTTTGAAAGATATAATTGTTTAAGATGTTATTATTAGAGGAAACTAGGTGAATGATATATGGGAACCCTCATATCATCTTTGCAAATTGTCTATAAATCTAAAATTACTCCAAAGTAAAAATTTAAAACATCAGCAGGAGAAAATGAAGCAAAATAAGTTAAAATAAAAACAGAAACCAGAGATACTGAGAAAGTCTTGACAGTATTTGAATTTCTGGTTCCATTTGCCAGTCGTCTCCCAGGTTTGGTTATCTAAACCAACAAATGTACCCTTCTTTCTCAAACGAATTCAACTAGGCTTCTTTCACATGCAATAAGTTTTCACTCTTACACACTGTCACTACTGTTTTACTATCACTTTCTCCTTATCTCACTGTGGCCTGGTTTCTTTCCCCTCTTCTCTTTCTTTTTTGTTTTCTTAGCAAATGTCGCTTATACAATACAGTATTATCAACTATAGTTACCAGGTTATACATTCAATCCTCAAACCAAGTTGGACTTTTTTTTTCTTTTTTAACCAATCTCTCTTCATTTCCTCCAACCCCTGCCCTTGGCAACTACCATTCTACTTTCTGTACTTTCTGTTTCTATGAGTTTGACTTTTTTTTTTTTTACGTTTTCACATATAAGTGATACCATGCAGTATTATCTTTCTCTATCTGGCTATTTCACTTAGTACAATGCTCTCCAGATGCATCCCTGCTGTCACAAATGGGAGGTTTTCTTAGTTTTGAAGGGTGAATAATATATATCATATTTTCTGTATCTATTCTTCTTTTGACAATTATGGGTTGTTTCCATGTCTTGGCTTTAGTGAATAATGCTACAATGAGCACAGGGTACAGATTATCTCTTCGAGATAGTGATTTCATTTCTTTCGTATATTTTCCCAAAGTGGGGTTGCTGGATCATATGGTAGTTCTATTTTTAATTTCTTCAGGAATCTCCATACTGTTTTCCATAGTGGCTATACCAGTTCACATTTCCAACAACAATGGACAAGGGTTCAGTTTCTCTACACCCTTGCCAACATTCGTTATGTTGTGCCTTTTAAAAATAATATATATCCTAATAAGTGTGAGGTGATAGCTCATTGTGGTTTTGATTTTGATTTTCCTGATAGTGATTTTGAATACCTTTTCATGTACCTGTTGGTCATTTGTATATCTTCTTTGGAAAAATATGTATTCAAGACCTGTGCCCATTTTTTTTTCATTGGGTTACTTGGTTGCTTTTTTGTTGTGTGTGTGTGTGTGTGTGTGTGTGTGTGTGTGTGTGTGTGTGTTTGCTATTGAATTGTATGAGTTCCTTGTACATTTTGAATATTAAACCCTTATCAGATTTGTGATTTACAAATATTTATTCCCATTCTATAGGTTCTCTTTTTTTTAATTGTTTCCTTAGCTGTACAGAAACTCTTTGCTTTGATATAGTCGCTTTTGTTTAATTTTGCTTTTGTTTCCTTTGCTTTTAGTGTCAAATACAAAAAGTCATTGCCCAGACCAACGTCCCTACACTGAACTTCTTCCAGCTTTACTTTCAGAACTTCCTTTCAAGTCTTTCGTCTACTTTGAGTTGATTTTTGTGTATGGTTTAAGATAGTGGTCCAGTTTCAATCTTTTGCATGTGAATATCCAGTTTTCCCAACCCCATTTATTGAAGAAACTATCATTTCCTCATTGTGTGCTCTTAGCTCCATTGCTGAAAGTTAATTCATATGCATGGGTTTATTTCTGGATTCTACTAGTATATTCTGTTCTATTGGTCTATGTGTCTGTTTTTATGCCATAACCATACTGGTTTTTATTCCTATCACTTTATAATTAGTCTGAAACCAGGAACTGTGATAACTCCAGCTTTGCTCTTCTCCTCCTCCTTTCTTTTGATCCCTAAGGTCATCAGCTATATCCTAATTCCAAAATCTAATGGAGATCTGTCTGACCTCATCTTACTGTGGTATTTTTTACTCTGTTAGCAACTCTCATTCTAGTAGATATTTCTTTTAGTGGCTTCTATGGTAACATTTTGAACTCTACTATTTTCTTCAATTCTTACCTTGTTGGCTGTTTCTTCCCAATCTCCTTCAAGGCTCTTCTTTTGTCACCACCCCTTACAGGCTGCCCAGACCATCTTCTCACTACATGTTCTCCATAGGTGACCACGTCCATTCTCAGAGTTCCACTTAGCCACCTATAGACTGATGGCTCCAGAATATCTATCCTCAGTTCAACTCTGTCTTCTCATTTCCAAATTTTATACTCAAACACCTACCAGACATCTTAATTTGGATATGTCATGTACATCTTAAGCTCATCAAGTCTAAAAACAAATTCATTATCTTCTCTATCTCCTTGCAAACTTGCTCCTTCTTTGTTTCCCAAACCTCATGAGTAACATCACTAAGGTATGACCCAGGAACAAAGAAGACATCTTAGAGTCCTCCTATGCCACCACTCCTCACTTCTAGTCAGCCACTAAGTATTGTTGTTTTATCTATTACTCCTCTCTTCTAATCCTACTATCACTAATTTAGTTTAGATTCTCAGTATAAGTTGGATAATTAAAACTGACTCCTACCTGAATCCCTTTGATTTTCAATATTGCAGCCAAAATGACATCAATATCACATAACCTGATCATTGTGCTTCCCTTGTTAAATAAAATTTTCAATGGTTCCTCAGAGCCTGGGCCCTTTGCATGACATATAATATCCTCCATTATTTGACCCTATTTAACATTTCTGCTTCCTCCTTTCACACTAGCCCATATGCCCTACACTCCAGCCAAGTCAATCTACGCAAGACCACCACCACTATCACCTACACACCAACCTCCATGGCCAGAAGCTACTTTATTTCATGCCTTAGATTTTGAACATGGTGCTGTTTATCCTGCCTGAATGTCCTTTATCCAAATCCTTCCTCTGCTATGCTTCTACTTATCCTTCAAGATCAAGTTCCAGTGTCATCTTTGTGACACCATTTGCTGACGTCCCACCCCTGGCTGAATTAGGAATCCCCTCTATGCCCACAATCCCAGGCTTTCCTCTATCATACACTTCCCAGTGCTAATTTGCAGATCCGTCTTCACAGTTTACTGAGTTCCTCAGTCATATCTTAACTATGTATTTTAAGTATAAAGCTGACACACAGTCGACACTTATATGTTTCTTCAGTAAATGAATAAAGCAATAAAATATCTTTAGGTCAATTATCTATAATAATAAAAACATAATATGCAAATCGACCGAACGGCTGAACAGCAGAACATCCATATGAACGACCTTCCGGATGACCTTCCAGATGAAGCCAGGGCTTCGAAGGCCTACTCTTGCATGAATTTTGTGCATTGGGCCTCTAGTATCTCAATAAATAAAAAGGGAAAACATTTAGGTTCTTCTGTTTTAAAAACTCTCTGGCTCCCTAAAATACCTGCTCCCTCCCCCTGGCACAGATCTCTCTCCTTCCCTGTAGTCAAGCCTCTTTAAAGAATGGTCTCTACTCTAAGTCTTCAGTTCCCTTCACCTCACTAGTTCCACTCCTACCACTCCACCTACCCCATTGTCCACAAGGTCACCAGTGGCTGCCCTCTCACCAAACCCAATGGATACCTTTCAGCCCTTATCTCGTTGACTTCCTCTGTGTTGTTTGGTCCTGATGACCACTCCCTGATTTATGGCTTATATAAAAAAAATTTTAAAATATTTTTTTATTTAATTTAGAGAGTGAGGAAGGGAGAGGGATAGATAGCTTCATGACTTCTTTTTTAATTTTTTAAAAACATGTTTTTATTTATTTTAGAGAGAGATAGGAAGGGAGAGGGATAGATAGAAACATCCATCCACTGCCTCCTGCATACCCACTACTGGGGATTGAACCCACAACCTGGGCATGTGCTCTGACCAGGAATCAAACTCATGACCTCTTGGTTCATGAGTCAACGCTCAACCACTGAGCCATACCTTCATGGCTTCTTTTTTTAAAAATATTTTTTATTAATTTCAGAGAGGAAGAGAGAGGAAGAGAGAGAGATAGAAACATCAATGATGAGAGAGAATCATTGATCGACTGCCTCCTGTACATCCCACACTGGGGATCGAGTCCACAACCCGGGCTTTTGCCCCAACTGGGAATCGAACCATGACCTCCCTGGTTCATAGGTCAATGCTCAACCCCTGAGCCATGCCAGCCGGCTTCTTTATTGGCCTTTCCCTTGGATTGGCCAATGCTCCCTTCCTTTCTTCTCCCTTTCTGGCCATTCCTTCTATCTTTCCTCCTCCTCTCCTCAACCTTTAAATGCGGGAGCTCCTCAGGTTTTAGACCTCCTTCTCTCTCCAATGTACTTTCTGCCCCTGGGCAATCTTATTCCCTCTCTTAGCCTCACCATTTGCCACATTTACCATCTAAGGCTACCCAAACCTAAGGTGATTCCTCATTTTTCCAATCTGAAAATGTATACCTTTAAGAATGAGGATCAAAAGTTTACTTCTATTACTTAGTGGACTATTTCAGCCACCTAACACATTTTCCAGAATGGATGACCTTCCCTTCAGTGAAGTGAAGATTGTGGGCGAGCGCACAGCACAATTTGAACCCACACATGATGCAGTCACTGGAAACTTGATCCCAAGTCACAAGTCCCATTTGCATCACACTAGGGCAGTGGTTTTTGGCATGAGTCCTGCAGGATTATACCCATGACCTCTAAAAATTAATGTATTGCCTTTTAAAACAATTTTTAATTATCAATATTTTTACTCATACAGAAAAGGGCATAGGTCACCAGTGTTTGGCTCAATGAATTGTCACCCATATAACATCACTCAGGTCAAGAAATAGAACATTTCTAGCATCCCAGAAGCCCCTCCTAGATACCACTGTATGGCTTTTAAAAGCAATCTTTAAAAAGTGTATATAGAGACATACAACACATGCAGTAGTGAGGTCATACTACCAGGAATAGTTACCAAAGCTGTGCTAAATTACTTTGACTATGGATTCTGGGGCACATGACTTATACAAGCATCTGAAATAGTAGTATTATTCAGGATATTTCAGGTTAATGGTTCTTGCTCAAACAGTAAAAATAGTATTTATTGAGCACATACAATGTGCCAGATTCATAGTTTACATATATTAAATAATTTCATCCTCAGCCCCACTTTTTAGATGAGAAAACTGAAGCAGAGACAGGTTAAGTAACTTTCCAAAAGCCACACAGCTCGAAAATGGCGGAGTCTGGACCCAAGCCAGGCAGTCTGGTTCCAGAGTCCACAAGCTTAGTCACCATACCATACTGCCCTATCCAGTGGTTTGTTGTTCAAAATAAAAAGTAAATGAGAGCAAACCCTGTAATATAAGAGACTTTGTAAGAACTCAAATATAAGGTTACTCCCTCTTTCCTGAGGGATGATTTTGGAAAAACAAAAAAGGAAAAACCTCACCCTATATTCAAGTTTATACGGTATTTGCAGATGACTTCCAAATATTTATGTCCATCTCAGACCGCTCTTCTAAGCTGCAGACCTACCTACCCAACAGGCACTTCAAAGTCAGCAGTCCAAATGGAAAGTCATCCTCCTCCTGTATCATCTCCCTACCAGCTCCTCCTCCTCCCTTTGTCTAGCACAGTGAATGTCACCACCATCCACCCAGTTGCCCAAGCCAGAAACCAGGGACTCCAGCCTCTCGTTCAAAATCGCATTCCCTTCTCCTTTAACTGAAACTCTGTGCTCTCTCCCCAGAAGTTCCTGCTCTCTCTGAATAAGTCTCAAGTCCAGAATATTTATGGACTCACACCTACTCAGAGCCATAGGACAGAAGGGGAGGGGTCAGAACTCTTAGAGCTCTTCAATACCCTCTGCCTCTGTTTTATCTCACTTCTCCCCTTTTTGTCCACCAAGTTGGCACCTCGAACTCCTTCCCACCTCCCTGCCCAGTTTCCATCTCACTTTCCTTTCTCTGGGGCATTTGTGAGTTAGACCACCATCCCCAAATCTCTTTGTTTTTGTTCTGTTTTGTTTGTTTTAGAATTTTTTAAAAATATTTTTTATTAATTTCAGAGAAGAAGGGAGAAGGAGACAGAAACATCAATGATGAGAGAGAATCACCGATCAGCTACCTCCTGTAGGCCCCCCACCGGGGATCGAGCCCACAACCCGGGCATGTGCCCCGACCAGGAACTGAACCGGTGACCTCTTGGTTCCTGGGTTGATGCTCAATTGCTGAGCCACACCCGGGTGGGCCAAAGTAGAATTTTTTTTTTGAGCATATATTTTTAAAATATATTTTTATTGATTTCAGAGAAGAAGGTAGAGGGAGAGAAAAATGTCAATGATGAAAGAGAATCATTGACTGGCTGGCTCCTGTACAGCCCCCACTGGGGATTTAGCCCACAATCTGGGCATGTGCCCTGACTAGGAATTGAACCAAAACCTCCTGGTTCATAGGTCAATGCTCAACCACTGAGCCACATTGACTGGGCCATTTGAGCATATTTTAAGACTAGAATTCTAGACATTATCTTTCACTACCCTAGTGGAAACCCTTCCATTGTATAATCAAAGGAACACAGGTATCTCAGGCTCAGAATAAAAGCCTTTGTCCAAATATGTCCCTCTATGTGGGGACAAAGTGGAGGCCCAATTTGAAATATTAGCTTCCTGGGAGTTGTCAGATTAACCCACCCCATGACGCTGACTCCACTATGTCTGTTAATCATAGTAGTCTGTGTTATATCACCAAATCATATCTTATTCACTGGTTTCACCTTTACCAGCAGAAAATCCATGTATTACTCCATGGACAGACACTCCCAACTCTGAGCTCAATTTTCTTCCTCATCATATGTCATCACCTTAGGTTCCTGACTTTGTTCTGTCTTGTCTGGGATTTTTCCCTTTTATATCTTTTTTTTTATTGCTTAAAGTATTACAAAGGGTATTACATATGTGTCCTTTTTCCCAAATCTCTTTGTTGCAATACCCTCCAATCTCTAGCCTCAAGTTTGGTAAGAAGTTAGGGAAAGAGAACTGAGCGATGAAGAGGGAGAGGGGATAAAGATAATGGGATAAATAGAAGTGACTAGGAGAGGGAATGGAGAGATTAAGGAGGAAGAAGGTGGGAAAGAGGAGGACAGGGACAGGAGGAATGACAGAAGGGAATGAGGAGAAGGCAGGAGGTGAGGAGGACAGGGACAGGAGAAATGACGGAAGGGAATGGGGAGAAGGCAGGAGGAGAAGCGGGTGATGAGGAAGAGACGGGGAGAAAGG
Source organism: Myotis brandtii (assembly GCF_000412655.1). Classification (NCBI taxonomy): domain Eukaryota; kingdom Metazoa; phylum Chordata; class Mammalia; order Chiroptera; family Vespertilionidae; genus Myotis; species Myotis brandtii. The sequence continues at coordinate 700,991 of NW_005372000.1, read as the reverse complement.
GACAGGGAGAGAGATGAAGAGAAGAGATGGGGAAAATGGGGTGGAGAGCTAGGAAAGGGAGAGGGGCATAGAAGAGTTGGGGAGAGAGGACCGAAGAGAAGGGATGGGGAGAAAAAGCGGATGAGGGAGAACGAAAGGAGAATAGAAAGAAAAGAATTGAGAGGGAGAAGGGTTGGGCGAGCGAGAGAATAGGACAGTGAGGGAGAAGAGGGGACGGAGGGGGAGTGGGGGGCGGGAGAGGAGATGGAAGGGGAGGACGAGGAGAAGGGGGCGAGGAGCGAGGACGTAAAGAACGGGATGGGAGGAGGGGACCGGGCGCAGTGACCTGGAGAAGGGAAGGGAACTGCGAGGGCGCAGAGCAGGGGCCGGATCCGGCGCCCGGGACGGGG